>NW_026025075.1:0-54497 GCF_019186545.1 Solanum stenotomum
CTTGAAAATTGGTTCTCAGGTCAAGGTTCACGAGACGACTTACGGGTCGTAAAAACATCAACGGTCTGTGGAAATATGCTCTTGAATTTTTATTTTTTTTAAATGAAATTTATATATTTGTAAATTAGGTAAAAAATACTACTCCCTCCGCTCCATATTAATTGAATTTTTGAAGCATTTTTCATTTTTCAAATTAACTTAATCGTTCAGTTTTCAAAACTACTTTTAGAGTGTTTTTCCAATTTTACCCTTCATTTGGATTTTCAATGTAATGACTTCAATTAATTTGATAATAATTAATAAGGGTAAAAATGGAAAACTATGTTTTGTTTTGTTTTTTTAATGGAAAACTATGTTCAATTTATGTCCTAATCTATTTTTCTTAAAGGGTGTGAAACACCTCAAAAATTCAATTAATATGGAATGGAGGAAGTATAAGTCACAATAATTGATAATTCAAAATATTTAAAAGATCGATGAAAAATTTACGATCAAAGATAGACTTGTTTGAATCTCGAAATCTAAAAAGTGTCACGTGAAATGAGACGGAGGGAGTAGTTCAAATGAATTTTTGTTTTACTATTAACTCATTTTTCTCATTAGGTTACTAGGGCTACTAACTCCAACCAAACAACTCCTAAAAGTTAAGTTCTTTCCACTCTCATCAAGCGATTTGCCTGTCTTCTTGATTTTCCCTCTTTCTCTCCATTGGATTCTCAATTTTCTTTTGGGTATTTGCCTTAAAATTTTCCCTTCTCGTATTTTCTTGAATTGGGTATAACCCATTTGAATTTTCGACTTTGTATCTGATTTTTTGACGTAAAAATCGATTCTTTTGGTCAAGAACTGAAATGGGTGTTGGAATTTCTGTGCTTATAGGCCTAAAGTCAGTAACTTTATTCATATTATTTGCAACTCTCAAGAATTATGGATACCCATTATTGTCAATACCATGTTTGTATGCATCATTGGTATCTTTATTGGTAGCATTAGCTGCTAACCCTTCAATTGATCTTCCAATTCTTTTGGGGAAAAACTCAGATGGGACATTCCCAATTTGGTCACTTGTTATGTTTAGTCCTTACTTGTATTTTGTTAGGGGTTTTTCAGCTTTGAGAAGAATAAAGAGTGGGGAACCTCCATATAGTGAGATTTCTGAAGGATTGTATGTTGGGGGTTGGCCTTGTTCACTTGATAAATTGCCACCTGGTAATCCTGCTATTATTGATTGTACTTGTGAGATGCCTAGGATGTTGGAGTTTACTGGAAATCATGCATTTTTGTGTATTCCAACTTGGGATACAAGGTCACCTCAGCCAGCTGATATAGAGGTTGCTGTTAAGTGGGCTTGTAGAAAAAGAGCTCAGAAGATACCTGTTTTCATCCATTGTGCATATGGTATGATTGTGAACTTTAAAACTTTTGTTTCAGATAAATGTATTTGTAGCCGTTTATTGCATTATTTCGTTTTCGTTACTGTTCTTTCTCCAATATGTTGTGTAACACTCTTCATTTCGCACTAATTTGTTGTTGTTATTGCTCCCGTAGCTCCCGTATCTGTATCCTTTTTCAAACTGTTTGGCAGGCTTTAGTTAAGCTGAGGGTCTATTGGGAACAACCTCTCTATCTTTACGAAGTATGGGTAAGATATGTGTACATTCTACCCTCGCCAGACCTCACTTGTGGGATTATACTGGGTATCTCATTGTTGTCAAGTGGGGTCATATTTTGATATGTCCTTTAGATGTTACTACCTAAGTCCCAATTTAAGTGTGGTAGTTTGACTGAGCAGTGAGCACCGAAGTTGAATAAATAAAGGGAGACTTATGAATTTGGGGTCTGATGTGTGTACTGTGTAGTCCTTTAAACCTTGTGGTTTTAAACTTGCCATGCCAGATGTTGGAATTGAAAAACTTACTATACATAGAAAGAGACACTCTGTTTAGGATAGACCAAAAAGGAAAGTAAGACACTTGAATTGAAATGGAGGGAGTAAAAGTTTCAGTTGTTACTAGCTTGCCTGCCCTTCATTAATGTGTGGTTGTGGTATAGTGGATACATTGCATACATTCTTCCTTTGGGTTCATATTTTCGGTTTCACCTATTGTATTTATTACTGAAAATCATAGGACTTCTCAACTGATAGTTCATAGGAGAAAGCTAGCAGTCTATTATCCATTTTCCATAGGGAAAACATGAATTGTCTTGGGCCGAATTGATTATTCTATAAGGTGACTTATCCATACATAAGAGTTCCTGGTGTGATTTATGAATGATAGGCTTGGTTTAGCAATATCCAAAACAAATGTAAAAATCGTCCATATGCTTTTGATTTTTTCCCCAAGAATAAAACTTAAGGTAGTCTGTAGTCATGAGGTGATCATTTTTTATAATATCCTTCATGTCTTAGAAAATATTGTTGTTACTCCCTCCGTCCAACAATAGTTGTCCACTATACTATTTGGGATGTCCAACAATACTTGTCTGCTTTATGAAATCAATGGATAATTTTACACTTAGTTCCTAATTTACCCTAATCATTAATTATTATCATTTCTCTATTACATTTTTCTAGACATTGTATTTATTATATTCAAAAGGTGATATAGTAAAATTACCCTTCTATTTATAGTTTCTTAAGAATTGTGCAAAGTCAATAATGGACAAGTATTGTTGGACAGAGGGAGTACTAACTTGCTTAAATGTTTTAAACTTCTTCCAGATATACGTAAATGCTATACTACTTTGAGGTACTTGTGCAAAATTGACTCTGTTATTTTGTGAGCAGAAATTGAGAACTTTGTGATATGTCAGTGAATAATGCGCTAGTTAGGTGTGTCTGTACAATTAAGTCGCTTTAGGTCAGGTTTCTTGCATCAATATTATTATTTTCTGTGTAAGGAAATGAATGGGTGTAGACTTAATCTTGTACTCTTCTATCCTGGTTTTATAGTTTATTTAATATACTGTGATGTGAAACCTCTGGAATATCAATTATTGCTCAAATTGGCCGCAAAATTTGCATAAGCCTATATAATAATGTCATCTAGTCAAGAAATTCAAAGTATGATGCTCTTCCAGAGGCTTTTTCAGTTTGTTTATCAATCACTCTATTTCAAGTTTGTATTCAAATTTTAATCCATACACGCTTCCTTCAAAGACAGACCATGTTCTGCTTGACGATATATGTATGGTGTGTATTGCGAGAAGGTTAGTGACTTTTGGCATTTTGTCTTTGAAGGAAGCATGTATGGATTAAAATTTGATCATCTGTTCATCATGTTACTTAACCTCTTAAGGTCATAATTTATTTCCTCCGGTTCTTGGGTGTTGGTCATAAAGACTTTGATATTGTGTGAAAATAACAAACTTCTTGTTAACTTGATTGAATAACAATGTACAATAGGACTCTTTACATAGAAGTCTTAGGCTACATAAATATGGTAAAAGCTATTCTATTGTCCATATAATGTAAGATCATATCCGATAATAAAGTATAAAATACCCTCCTTACCCCTTTCTAAAAAAGAAGGTATAAAATATCTTAAGGTATTGTACAAAATATTCTATAATATTTTTCCTTATTCAAAACTCAATGATTCTAGACATGTGTGAATGTAGATACATTCTCTTAACATTCAACGAACACTATGATAGACCTTTATGTCACTGTTGATGCACTCCTAGGCTTAGTCTATGAATCTTAACAGTTTCCAATGTATAACTTCTATCGAGTATTAGGAAGGCCAGAGGTGATACCCTGAGCTTCAGTAAGGGGATGGGATCTGGTCATCATTTTACAGTTTATTAGTTGAATCATGGGAATGCGATAAAAGGATAGAGAAGACAGTGGAAGAGGAAATCCCGTGATACTAATTATTGAACAGACTTAAGAGTTGATACTTATACTAAGACTAAAAGCTGAATTGCAAGTTGCTATTGAAGTCCACTAATAAGTTTGTCCTCTTCCATCTTCACTTTTCTTTTCATGTACACCAGTATTGTGCCACTGGAATTGGTAAGTTGCTGTCTTAGTATTGTCATTTTCCTACTGAATGGAGGTAAACAAAATAATGGATGAAGAGACCGGACTGATATGCCATTGATACAACACATAGACATATGTAATCTTTTGTTTTTTTTACTTCTGATTCTTGAATAAATAAGAATATCTGGAAAATATCATTTACGAAGAGCATCTATACAAATATTGATAAGAATACAAATATGCTATATATGACCTAGTTTGTCTTATCAATATGTATCATTCTTAAATATGCATTTGTAGCTACAAAAGAGCATCTATATGAAAATTAAAGTTTTTTTATGTGTGGGGAAAAAGTAACAGAAGATTGATTGCATTCTGCAGCTGGTAGTTTACCTTATGAGAGCTAGTTTTGGTTAAGAAAGTACGGTTCCTTAGGCTAGAGTTTGATCCGTAATGAATACCAATCAGCCTTGCAAGCTGGTCAATGTGCAGAGCTTTATTCAAATACTTTTCACTGCCAAATAATGTGATGATTAAGGACTCCTATTCCAAAAAATCTGCAGGTTCCTGATTTGCTTTTGTATTAGAGTTCTAAATGTGTGATTTTGGTCTATCAGAAATAATCTTTCTATCTACTCAAGGTAGGGGTAAGGTCTGCGTACACTCTACCCTCACCTAGCCCCACTTGTGCAATTACATTGGGTTTGTTATTGTTGTAGTTCTTAAATGAGTGATTTTACATTGCTTTTAGAAGTCTCCACATTTTGATTGTGAGATTTCCAAATAATAAGCAATTGATCCAATGTGCAGGCCCGTAGTTAAAACTATGAAACCTTCAAGTCTTTCGGGGAAGTCGTCATTTTAGGATAAAGACTCTACAATCAAATTTGTTATCTTGCATGTAGTGACAACTTATATACTTAAACTGCATCAATCAACAGCAATATCTGGGGGATACTGTCTTGAAGAGCTTAACTTCTTTATTGGTTTCTTTGGTGCTTCGATAGATCATTGCCATGAACATACAACTTGTCACTGATTTTACATTGTAAATTCTTGATTCGTTTCCTCTAGGTCATGGAAGGAGTGTTGCAGTCATGTGTGCACTGTTAGTAGCTCTTGGTCTAGCCGAAGACTGGAAAAATGCTGAGAAGTTGATCAAAGAAAAACGGCCATACATACAAATGAACGCTCTGCACCGTAAAGCTTTAGAGGAATGGTCGAAGGATCGTCTCTCTTCCCCAAAAGTTGGAGTTAGTTCCGTGATTCTGTCGAGTGCTAATGATCGTTCCTGATCGATTGACTGCAGTTGCAAGACCAATTAACTATAGATGATTGGCTGTTTGTCTTAACTTTTGATTACACATTATACTTTTTATTGAGATTTTTTGCATCTTTTTGTCAAGTAGAAGCTTGCTCTCTTGATATACTCTTGTAATAGAAAATGTTTGATTGCCAGGATTGTGTTGACACAAAAAAATCTTAAATTTATTTTAAAGCCTAAGCATGTTGAGAAACTGTATTTTTTGTGTATCAAGATTCTCTTCTTCTTAAAAAAAGCAGCTAAGTATCTTTGTGTTGAAGTAGAATAAGAAGGCAGCTCGATGCATTAAACTTGTGTTATTTGCAGAATCTTAGGAAGGGTTGGACTACGTTGAGTACGGTATAGACCGTTGAACTTGGCATTTCAGGTGAAACCTCTTGCATTCATCTAGCTCCACCCCTGGCTAGGAAGATGAAGCGTGAAGAAATGCCATGGTCACTTGCATTTGCAATTCTTGATATGCCATTGACAAATAGTAAAATGAGTGAGAAAGAGTGCTTAGTGAAGTCCATTGTCATAGGCATAGATAGTTGAATCAACAGAACAAATGAGGTATCACTTTATATTAACGAGTCCGAAGCCAAAAGGGCAACAAATTTTAACACCGTTTAAATTAGGGTTTCTGCCGCAAGGTGCGGAAACCCATGCAACCTGTAAGGTGCAGGCAGCTTTTAGCCTTGTAAGGCTTAGCCGCCATGAGCCTTACAAGGCACAAATCTGTGTTTTCCTGCTTTTTCTTTAAGAAAAGAAAAATCATTTTCTGAATTGCTGCGTTTTGTTTCTATTTTTTTTATTTTTTATTTTTAAATTAAGTAGGCCATAAAACAAAAAGGCTGTATACAGATTTTTTGCTTTACAAACAATCTCCTTTATATTATAAAGTTTAAAATAAAGAAAATCAACCATACAGATTCTTTTCTTCAAAATAACGCCCCCCACATTAAGTATCAAATACTACCTATATTCTAATTGACGTGCCACATTTTTTTAAAAAAATTGTCCAAAAAAAAGAATATTATCTTTTTATATCTTAAAAATAATTTAATTATAAATAAAATCTCAATTTATATATCCTATGGTGATTTATAGATATATAAAAAATGTCTAATATTGATTTTAGATTATAAATTTCATTTTTTTTCCTTCTTATACTCTAAATGTACAATTAAATAATATCACATAATTAATAACGTGAGACTAAAAATACTGAAAAATATCTTTGTGAGAATTCAGATTCAAATTTCAATCGAGCTAAAACCTCAAAAACATTAGATACTCTCTTTTCATCTATTCGAGCTAGGAGTGGATTTAGAATATGACGTTTGATACAACTATAGACCAATAAAAAATGAGAAACATGGGTTTTAGATGCTTGATACAATTATGATAATTAAAAGAAAAGGTTTTGATTAGTTTTATTTGGTATTCAAGAACAATAAATAAAATAGATGACTGCCTTTTGTTTTATGGCCTACTTGACTTTAAAAAAAAGAAAAAATAGAAGCAAAATGCAGCAATTCATTTATTTATTTTTTAGAAAAGGCAGGAAAACGCAGATTTCCTGCGCATTGCTCATGATGGCAGAGACTTACAAGGCTAATGATGACAGAGACTTACAAGGCTAAAAGTTGCCTAAGCCTTATCGGTTGCATGGGTTTTCGCGCGTTGCAGCGGAAATCCTAATTTAAATGGTGTTAAAATGCGTAAAAACTCTGATTTAAACGGTGTTAAAATATGTTGCCCTTTTGATTTGATAAATAATTTTGTTGGCCTTTTGGAATTTTCAAAAAAATTTGTTGCCCTTTTGGCTTCAGACAGTAAAGAAATGATCAAATATGAATTGTGATATAGTAGTGAGATTGTTTTACCCTTAATCAGAAGTCTCAAATCGAGCATGAGTATGGAGAAAATCATGTTGGGAGCAGCAGAATGAGCCCTGCAGTGCGCAATCCAAGCTTCAATGTGAACTACAAATATCGAGTGGAAATAAAAAAAAATATAGCTAGTTATGGTAAAATCGACATAGCACCAATTCATTAATTGATGAAAATATTTAAAGATTATAGCTAAAGAAATATTTATTTAAATTTTGAAATTTAAAAAATATCATATAAATTAAAACGGATCGAAATTAGTGCACAACACCAAATTTGAGCCCTCATGCACCACTCAATCATTGTCTTCTCAGTTCTCACTCCCCAGTTGAGTTAACTGATAATGGATACAATCTTCTCCCTCTCTCCTTCTCCGCCACCATTCTCCGCCGCCATTCTCACCGGAAACCACCACTCCGCCACCGTCTTTTCCTCCCTCAGAAAATCCTCCTCCAGCTCCCCTGAAAAAATCCCTCCTCCATACACTCCTAAATTTACCAAAAACCCCCTCAAACATCTACTTAATTCCACCCCACCACCTTGCCTCAGTAACAAGCTATGGTTATCCAAGAAACTGTCACCGCCCCCACCCCCATTCCCTACCCCACCCCCAACTCCTCCACCACTTTTAGCAAAAAATGAGGAAATGCAGAAAAGAGTTGAAAATAAGGAAAAAGGAAGAATCTTTGTAGGGAATTTGCCATTATGGATTAAAGAGAAGGAGGTTGCTGAGTTCTTTAGACAATTTGGGGCTATAAAGAATGTGACTTTGATAAAGGGTAATAGTGGGAATGAAAAGAATATGGGTTTTGGGTTTTTGAAATATGAGGGTCCAATTGCTGAGAAAGCAGCTATGAAGGCAGTGGAGTTTGATGGTGTTGAATTTCATGGAAGGGTATTGACTGTGAAATTGGATGATGGGAGGAGATTGAAAGAGAAAATAGAGGAGAGGAACTTGTGGCACGAGGCGATGGAGGGGTCTGGGAGAGATTTCAAGAAGGTTCTAGAAACACAGCCGGAGAATTGGCAGGCGGTTGTTCGGGCTTTTGAGAGAATCAAGAAGGTGTTATGCTTACTGGAATACTTCAGTACTCTGCTTGCAGTGCTGTAGTCCCTTAAAATGTATGATTGGAAGTGTTTAGATACTTAAGTTAGTACATTTTTTACTTGTTACAAGCAAAAACATGATAAGGTTTTAGAATTGGATGAATTAAGTTGGTTCATTATCTGCTATTAGCTTAGTTAATGTGGCAATACTTTTGGTGTTAAATGGTGAGTGCAAATATTTATGAGCTATTTGCTTTGGTACTGAGAAAGTGATATGTCTAGTACTTATCAACTATCAATGTTTCCTTTTTCTGATATTCCTCTATTTTGCTTCTTTGTGGCTCTAGAGCAAGAGAGGTCAGTAACTGGAAAAAGCAACATATCCACACGACCCTAGACAGGAAGGTATGGAGGTCGAGGATTAGGGTAGAAGGTTAGTAGGTAGCCTAGTATTGTCGCACTTTATGTGGGAGGTAGGGGACTAGCCTCCTCCTTTTCCTCTTCTCATTATTGGTAGTAGTATTTAGTAATTGCCTGGTCTTCTATTATTCTATGTGTGGTACTATTAATTGCTTTATTTGCTTTGTATTGTGCTATTTGGTTGTTATATTTTTCTTGCAATCCTACTTCGATAACAATCTAACATTCCTTTTGAGCCGAGGGTCTGTTGGAAACAACCTCTCTATCCCACAAACATAGGGGTAAGGTCTGCGTACATCTACCCTCCTTGGACCGCACTTGTGGGATTACACTGGGTATGTTGTTGTAATAATTCTTAATTAGTTACTCCCTTGTCCTTAATTGGTCATCCCCTTCTCCGTTGACCCAAGAAACGGAGATCTTCATTCTTGGTTTACCACTAATTTCATAAGATTATGTGTCATATATGTAAGGAGAAGATGAAGTGCTAGCGAAGTTATGTTGTTCCTTGGATTGTAACTAGCAGCGACAATGTGTACTTTTGATGATTTCAAGTCCTAGAAGACTTCTATTGGCTTGTGGATATGCTGTACTTGCATGTAAATACATTTACATTCTACTATATACTGCTTATTATTACTAATATCTCTGATATGCCTTTCTGTGGAAGAAAAGTTAATACTTATTTATGGTATACCTTATTTTCATTTTAGTCTCATGTGTAGTTGTGTGTCAGGCTTTTAAAAAACTCTTGATCATAGCATCCAGATAAAATAATTCCTTCTATTTGTAGCCATCCAGGAAAGAATTTGGCTTAATGGTGAACTACTACGCAAGGAGGGGTGACATGCATCATGCACGTGAAACCTTTGAGAAGATGTGTGCTCGAGGAATAGAACCAACCTCTCATGTATATACCAAGTTAGTTCACCTTTATTAACTGTTACTTCAGTTCTATCTATCCATCGTTAGACAACTCTTCCAGTAAATAACCCCATAACTAAATCCTTATGGACGGATATGATTCAAGGCCAATCTTGGCCACATATTTGCTCATTCTTCAGTTCAACATTTCTTCTTTTTTAAAGTGTAACCCGAACCTGTCCCCCACCCCACCCCCCACAAAAAAATATTTTCTTTAGACACTTGTGGGAACTGGTTATTATTGTAACTACTTATGCTATGCTTATTTCCTCTGAAATATATAGCATTGCTACTTCTGAAAATTGGTTCTGTGTTATATGCTACTCCTGAAAATGAAAAGAAAATGGATACTGTATTATCTGTATTGCTTCAAAGGAAGTGTTTCGCATTTGCAGCCTTATTCATGCTTATGCAGTGGGTAGAGACATGGAAGAAGCACTATGTTGTGTGAGGAAAATGAAAGATGAAGGAATTGAATTGAGTCTTGTAACTTACAGCTTTCTTATTGGAGGATTTGCCAAAGTGGGCAATATAGAGTGAGCAATTCAACCACTTTTAAATGTTGTTATTCATTTATCATTGTGTTGTTTTTAACATGGACTTAGCTTTGTTAAGTTTGATTAGTTTGAAAATGTTGGGCTCTCCTTTTTTCACCTTTGTTTAATAAAGGACCTCGGATGTTTGATGAAACTGAAAACAATATCACAGAGCAAAAATTGAGACTTGATTAGACTATCTTTAAATATGTCTATATTCTCTATTTTAAGTATTAAAATATAAAATTGTGCATGATTAAAGTTATCATCCTTGATATTGTTAGAGTAGAAAGTTAAACATATCTCTCTTGAACAATTTGTGATTATTAATAAGCTGAATGTATGAGCACTTATTTTCTTATAACATCATATGCAAATCAAAATTCTCCAGTATACGGACAAATATTTTTGTTAACCTCAATAATTGTCACATATTTTCTTATATGTAAGGTCAGATGCAAGTCATGTTTCTTTTTTTTTGAGATAAGATGCAAGTCATGTTTCTCCAGTATACAGACAAGTATTTTTGTTAACCTCAATAATCTAAAGTAACATGTTGCATTTTCACATGCAAAGTTCTAGGCATTGAAATCTCTATCATCTATCTTTTAATATGCATCATCTTTATCAAAAAGTCATCTGATATTCATCATTCTTAGGTTTGAGTTGTTTGCACCTAAACTTTCGTATAAGCATTTCAATGACCAGCAGATCTCTTAAGTGATTTTTAATTTACCTTATCAAACATACTTAATGGATAAGTCTAATAACTTAACAGCCAACTGGTACTGAATTGGGTAATCAACCACATTTAGGCTTTAACCTTTGCTCAGTGCCTTACACTGGGGGAGTATCTGTACTGTTCTGTTCAGTTGTTTCTTTTCTTTGAAGTGTAGCCCCCATGGCATCTAAACAACTTAGTCCTACTGCATGCTAGAAAATAAGAAACCTGAAAAAAAAAACTGATTTTCCATATTTGGTAAATGTGTATATGGTAATGTCTTTAATGCGTAAAAGAATTGTCTTCACTTAACACTTCTCTTGAGTAATCTAGTTTTCTTAGTTCTCTCAATTTATTTGTTTTTTATCGAGAGTTCTCTCTAGTTTTCTGAGTATTAACTTTCATTCGGGATATCTGATGAGAACTTTTCCTGATATGTCATTTCTCTTTCTGTTTCTTGAAGAGCTGCTGAGCGATGGTTTGAGGAAGCCAAAAAGAGGGATCTGACATTAAATGCAATCATATATGGGAATATCATCTATGCTAACTGGTGTGTTTTCATTGAATTTGATCCTTTTTGTTTTTCCTCTTTCGTGTTAGAGTTTGTTTGGTCTTGTGTATGCAGTTTAAGTGTAAACAATTGCTGTTGTTGGCAAAATCTAATTGCTGCAGCACTATTCATTCTCTGCAGTTCTCTCATATTATTTTATAGGACATTATTACGAGTTAATGTTGGCCAAATGCTAATTTCTGCAGCAGTATTCCTTCTCTTCAGCCTTCTCATATTAAATTTTTCTCCTAAAGATATTATTACAAATTAATGTTGTCTGTTGGCTTTATTGTCAAATGTCAGCCAAACATTCAATATGGATCGAGCCGAAGAATTGGTCAGGGAGATGGAAGAGGAGGGTATCGATACTCCAATTGATATCTATCATACCATGATGGATGGTTATACTATGATAGGAAATGAAGAAAAATGTCTCATTGTATTTGATAGACTTAAGGTAAAAGTTTGTTCAATGTAACTTCACAGATTTTGATTGATGAGTGAAAGTCAATATGAATTGGTGAAACTTGAATGTATCTCTACGTGTTTAATATGGTTTTTTCTCGTGTTCGTTTTATTTTGGTTGGATATTGTAGTTTCTTTATTGAGAAAAATTGGAGAATGTCAAGTGAACATTATATTGAAGCATTTGTTTTCCTTTTTCCCTTTATCCTTCTGAGAGACCTCTACTCTTCCTCTGTTAATACCTTATTAGAAGAGCTGGTTTTAGGTCAAATAGGCTTTAGTTATCTAAGTTTATTTATTTTTGGGCATCTTACTGCTGTATTTATGACATAATTTTTTCTACTAATATAACTTCTAGATAGAAAGGATTAGCAAATTGTAACATTTTGCTACGAAGTGGTGTTCGTAAGAGAAGAGATGGTTGCCATTTACTTTCTCAAAAAAACAAAGATGGTTGACATTTTCATCAACAGGGACTGGGACAGCCTTCAGGCTTTACCTTAGACATTTTGCTATGAAGTATTCTAAGCGTCATCAAATGTTTTCCATAGGTGAAGAAAACTCTTCATACAGAAAAGGAGAACGTAGAAAACCTGAACAATTCAAAATAGCAGTAAAGCACAGCCTTTCTAAACAGTGCTTTTAAAATGAATAGGCAGCTGCTTGTGCTCTGAATGTTAAGCGTTCTTGATGATTGATCTAACGAGTTGCTGTAATTATTATCGCAGGAGTGTGGATTTACACCTTCAGTTGTCAGCTATGGATGTTTGATGAACCTTTATATCAAGGTGGGTTACTCTGCTTGCTGTTAGATCATTCAGAATCTTCCTTACATTTAACTTGTTAAGTTGCTTCATACTTACAGGAAAAAAAACTTGTGGAAATTTCTTCTTTTTATATGTTCTTTTTCTCGCACTCTTGGTCTGATATCTGTAGCATAGACCATGCAGATATAGGCAATTGGCACTTTAAGAATAATTGAGTTTAGAATCGGACTTCCGCTCTCAGTTTAACATGTCAAATTCTTCCTTCAGAAAAGCCAAGACTCAACAGTGTGGAAAGCTTTTACTTGTGCTAAACAAATAAAAATTTAGCTACTATTCAAC
Source organism: Solanum stenotomum (assembly GCF_019186545.1). Lineage (NCBI taxonomy): Eukaryota > Viridiplantae > Streptophyta > Magnoliopsida > Solanales > Solanaceae > Solanum > Solanum stenotomum. The sequence continues at coordinate 12,956 of NW_026025075.1, forward strand.
CAGCAAGAACCCTTTATTTAGGGATTGCCAACTAGTGTATATCAAGTCAAAGTACTAAATTGGATAGCTTGGTCATTTCTGCTCTTCGCTTCTTTTCCATTTCAATCAGTCCATCATTCTTCAGTTGACTAGGCTTTATTCCAAACTAGTTAGGCTCTGCAATATGAAATCTTTGGGCCATTTGAGCATACAATTCTAGCTACTACTCACAACTTGATATTGTTTATAAGTCATATTACAACTTCTTTTGTTCATCTGAATTTCGTATAATTGGTGTTAAACCATTGCAGATTGGTAAGGTATCCAAAGCTTTTGAGGTCAGTGAACTGATGAAATTGGCTTGCATAAAGCATAACATGAAGACATATTCCATATTGATGAATGGATTCATAAATTTGAAAGATTGGGCTAATGCTTTTGCAATTTTTGAGGATGTAATAAGAGATGGTTTGAAGCCAGATGTGGTACTTTATAATAACATTATCAGAGCATTTTGTGGCATGGGTAACTTGGATCGCGCCCTGCGCATTGTTGAGGAAATGAAGAAGGAGAGGTATATGCCAAACTCACGGACATTTATGCCAATCATTCATGCTTTTGCAAAAGCTGGAGAAGTAAGAAGAGCACTTGACATTTTTGATATGATGAGGAGGAGTGGATGCATTCCAAGTGTTCACACTTTCAATGCTTTAGTTCTTGGCCTTGTTGAGAAGCGTCAGGTAAATGACTGAACCATATATTTGCATTAGGCAGAGTTAAAAGGAGCCTCACATTTTAGCTTCTGAACTATCATGTCAATTGCTATCGGAGCAGGGGACATGCATGTCAGTGTGATCTATTTACATAAAATCAAAAATTCCAAACTGAAGCCAAATTGTTGATTATACAGGCAGACACGTATAATGGTTAACTAGCACTGCTGCCTGTAACAACAACCCCTCCCCCCAAGAAAAAAACAAAGGAATAAGAGAGGAAAAATGTTTTTTCCGTTTGAGGATATTCATTTGTAGCTTGGGAAAATGTAGCATGCCAGTGTTATAGTTGGAAAAGGCTCAAATATGCCATCGAACTATTAGAAATGGCTTCATTTATGCCATCCGGTAAAAGTTGGGTTCATCTATGCCACTGCCCTTATAAAAAGGGTTCATTCGTGCCATTATTTTTTAACAGAATATATCCAGTTTTGCAAAATCATTTATGCCATGTGGCCCCTTATTAAAGGTCCACATCACCTAATTAAAAAGACTCAATATTTAATTAAAATCTAAAGTAACATTGGACCCATTCAAATAAAACCCGGCCCACCCCCTAATCTATTTCCTTTTACCCGACCCACATCCTAACCCATTTCCCTTTTATTCTCTCCCACATTTTGGATTGATCAGATAGCAAATAAAGTCAAAGAACCCTATTGGCATCTGCAATTTCTATTCTGAAAAAATGCCGTGCTTATGCAAATGCTTTTCCTTAGCTCCTTATTTGTTAACTTTATCTTTAACTTGATGCAGATGGAGAAGGGTGTACAAATTTTAGACGATATGTTGCTTGCCGGCGTTAGTCCAAATGAGTACACATATACAACCATTATGCATGGTTATGCATCTCTTGGTGATATTGGAAAAGCTTGTGAATATTTTTCAAAAGTTAAAAATGAGGGTTTAGAGCTCGACATATATACATATGAGGCGTTACTCAAGGCATGCTGTAAATCAGGCAGGATGCAAAGTGCTTTGATGGTGACAAAAGAAATGAGTGCCAAAAGCATCCCAAGGAATACCTTTGTTTATAACATATTAATTGACGGGTATGGTTAGATTTACAGTTGATGTGTACCTGTTTATCGTACTGCTTTTGTTAGGATCATATCTTCCATTTTATACTTTAATTATTCTAGGACCATCATCCAATAGAACAAAAACAGAAGGAATGTCGATTAGCATAATTTAGATTTCCATTTTCCCTACTCTCCAGAGGTTCTTCTGTTCATGCTTGCCTTTCTTGTTACTAGACCATGATTCTCCTCCTTTCTTCTGTATTTCGTGTTGATGCAGATGGGCTCGACGAGGTGATGTCTGGGAGGCTGCTGACCTGATGCAACAGATGAGACAAGAAGGAGTTCCACCTGACATCCATACATTCACATCATTCATAAATGCTTGTTGTAAAGCTGGAGACATGCAAGTATGTACTTAATGATAGTTGTCTTAATGCCTGTGGTGAATATGTTGAAATCATTTGTTACTTCGTATGCTGATCAATAGTTCCTTATTACGCATTTTAAAGCGGAGCAACTATTATGCAGTGAAACAACAACTACTACTACTCCCAAGTTATTTGAGATATATTTCATCCACATGACATTGAGTTAGCAACTTTATGGTCCTAATAATACTTGGCTTGCAAGGTTTATTTGCATCAGATGCTTTCAGGAATTTGATTTTAGTTGCTTTTCGTTATCTTAATTGGTCTTTAAATCGTGGCTTTTCTTGGCAAACAAAGTTATGTACTGTTTTATGTTATTACAAGTAATAACCAAAAGATTCTGATCAATGTTTTCATGTTGTTTACAGAGAGCAATGAGAGCAGTTGAAGAGATGGAAACTGTTGGGATCAAACCTAACTTAAAAACCTATACCACTCTTATACATGGTTGGGCACGGGCTTCTCTTCCCGAAAAGGGTTTGAAATGTTTTGAACAGATGAAGCAGTCTGGTTTGAAACCAGACAAAGCTGTATACCACTGTTTAATGACATCATTGTTGTCAAGGGCGGCAGTTGCTGATCAAGATAACATTATAACGGGAATCCAACATGTTTGTGAAGAGATGGTGGAGTCTGGATTGACTGTTGATATGGGAACTGCAGTTCATTGGTCCAAGTGCTTGAGAAAAATTGAGAGGACTGGTGGTGATATAACAAAATCCCTTCAAAAGACCTTCCCACCTGATTGGAGTTCTCACCGAACTCTTAATGCAACATCAAATGACAATGAGAATGAGGAAGGGTCAGACAGTGGTGACGATGAACGTAGTTCTTTTTATGAGGTAAAGAAATGCTAACAATGATTCAGATTTCTATAAGGAGGCGTTGGCATAATCTTTATCAGCCTAGCTGCTGCTTGTGCCCAAGAGTCCCTAGGTGTGTATATGGAATTTTGACACTAGTTTGGCTTGATCAAGATTGTTTTATTTTATCGTAAACAACCTCTCTATTTCTACGAGGTAGGGGTAAGATTTGTGTACACTCTACCCTTCTCGAACCTTGGGATTACATTGGGTATGTGATTGTTTGGCTTGATTAAGATTGTGCAATTTATTCCATATTCTTGAATTGTAAATGTCTCTTTTTTGGTTTAGACTTGAAGTAGCTAAAGGGATTAGTTTTGGATGTACAAATATGTATTAAATATGTAACTTTTGTTAAAAGCACATTATTATTTTGCAATTTTCATTTTTTATTGTGATCAGATTTTATGTATCACTATCAGCTCAACAACATATTTGGTATAATTTCATGGGTGGGATTTGAGTAGGGTAGAATGTAGGCAGACGGTACTCTTATCTTAGAGTTATGGAGGTAGTGGTTGTTTTCGGAAGACTTTCAAATGAGAGCAGACGAAAAATGAAAAAGAAAAGAGAACATCAACAACATATTTGGTATTAACGGGTGGGATTTGAGGAGGCTAGAATGTAGGCAAACGTTATTCCTACCTCGAGTAGACGAAAACAAAGGAATTCCGTTGCCGGGACTTGAACCCGGGTCTGTCGGGTGAGAGCCGAGTATCCTAACCAACTAGACTACAACGGAATTGCAAGTTAAATTACATTTCCACGTCCAAACCCAGAGAATACTGCAAAACAAACCATAAGTTGGATAAAATTATTCTTTTTTCTGACCATATAGGTACTCGTTAGCCATGGCGGAGACATGATTTTCACTGAAGGGTTCAACATCTATTGTCTATGGATAAACAAAGGTTTTTGACCTAGTATATACTGTGATTTTTTCAACAAAAGGAATTTACTCTTTAGTTTTGCCCCTGCATATAAGAAATGTTGTGAATACATGTCAGGGGTGGGGAACTAGTAATTTTTGTTTAGAGCTTCCGTATACAATGAAATTGTTATAAAAACTCATAAACTTTAAATTTTGAATCCGCCTCTATAATTCCAAAACCTCAAAGTTGTCATTAACAGGCAAGTGTAGTTGAATAATAAAACATTGTTTTAGTTGTTGAATTAAAAGCTAATTACAATTATCTCTTTAAGCATACAAAGTAATTTGGACTTAGCTTTCTAACCAGACGTAATGCACTTTTTTCTATCCATGTTATATTTATACCTTTTTTATTATTATTTGAGTTGTTCCCTTTTCCCCATCAAAAATTTCTTGGAATTAATCAAATTTATTCAATCCAAAGTGTTTCACGAGGGAATTCATTGATTGTAGGATTCTTTAGTAGAAATCGCAAAAAAGGTATAGCGTTGCCATTTTGAGAGGATTAAAAAGCAACTCACTATTAAAAAAAATCGACATGAAGGTCAAATTTTACCATCTTTATCTACTCAATTAGTATTATCTTTAATAAATCCAACGTGGAAATGTTCTCTCCCCAACTTGCTCTTCTATATGAATTGATATTATTTCATTTCAAATCTTACTCGATACTTCCCAAGGAAAATCTCAAATTTAGATCCCAAATCAACAGGCTAGTGAGTTTTGACATTCAGTCATGCCCTCTTTGAATAGGAATCCAAAAGCCTAGAAGTACTCTTCTTTGAATACATGCATTATGTTGTCTTAAGTGATTCCATCTCGGTCCAAGTCTCGAAGGAGAAGTTACCTAGTATCTGTGTTGATGAGAGGTACGCCTAAATCGACCCGAGCCATAATATAATAAAAAACCTCTTTATTCTTGTTGATACAATCCAGTTTTATATTCACCATGAATGCATATATATGGAGAACATAAATCTATTATATTGTTCATTTAACTATAAGTTATTCAAAAGGTAATTGTGTAAGCATCAAGGAAAAACTATGAACATTTAGGACCAAAAAAGAACTCTTTAAGAGCAAACATCAAAAGGTTTTGCTGTACACAAGCATACAAAATATAGACAATCTTTAATACAAGCACCACATTTTTGGACAAGAGATGTGACAAAACTATAATACTGGAACAGATTCCATATTCATATACTGAACTGCTCTATACAGAATGCTCTTTTGAAAAAAAACGAACGGAGTTGAACCAGAAGGCTGTCATCAACTAGTTGTAGGAACTCAATCATGTAGCAACTGAATCAGCAACGGCAGAGGAGAGGATAGTGCATAGAGCATAGCTGTGGTTTACCGTTTGGGTTCATTAAACGTCTTACCCTCGAAGAATTCACCCAGCATACGGTCAAGATCTTCAGCTGAATATCTGATGTACTTTTGGGCGTTTTTACCATTCTCAACCAAAGGCCTGTCACGCAGGAAAAGAAAGCATTTTACATCATCTCAACTTTCATAAGGAAAGCACTCCTTATGTTACATTTTATCTGACTTAACTATTTCGGGAGTCAAAACAGTTTAAATGATTTCTTCAACCATCTTTTACACATTCGTGATCTATATTACTCTATGTACTTTCTGTGTAAATTTTATTCGGGAAAGTGTAAAGAATGGATTTTTACCGGATCAGAAGGTTATATTCTTCTACTAATGCAACTTACTTAGATAAAGAAACAAACGAACTGTTTCTGCTTCAAATATTTGAAACATTTCAAGTGACCAAAGAACTTTCTAGCTACATCGTGTTGGAGTTCACAGAAAACAAGCATGCAAGAGAGAAATGATAGCAAAATCAAATTAAACATACCCAAAGCGTTTAATGAAAGATCTGTATGCAGGCAGCAAAACTTCAGCGACCGCAAGCCTCAATGACTCTCGCAACTCAGTATCTGGAACAGCCCATTGAGATTGCCTTTGATGAAGCTCTTCAAACTGCGCATTGAACATCTTGAACCTGATAAAGAGTAACAAGAAGTTTTAATACCAGAAACAAGATTAGATCATGACTGTCAACAGAAGTTCATAAAATAATTAACTTGAGAACCTACCTTTCTTTTACAGTGGATCTTGAAACTCCACTGCTATTTTGTCCATCTACACCACTAGAACTACTGCCTCCAGATGATGTTAGCCCTTGAATCGATAGAGATTGAAGGATCTACTCAAGAATAAAACAAGGTATTGATTAGGACAATCATAGGCAAATTTCATATTTTATGTAAACTGTGATCATGCTCATGGCATCACATAATTCCACCATCTGGAAAAAATTAGACAGCTCAAAAAGAGCAGGCAATTTGCACGAAATTTGGATTAAAGAGGCTACTACAATTTCTTTAACAAGTGAAAGCAAGGCAATCATCACTCTAACTGAGACCATAATCATAGACAAAAAATGAAGAAGTGAAAAACAGCATAATCAGAAAGACTAATGCCCATTAAAATTATCACCAGAAAAAACAATCCTTTATGGTACTGAAATTAACTTGACCTTGACTTGGAGAAGCTCTAATATGATTAACTTAGTTCAAAAATTAAGATTTGAATTCGTCCCCTTCCTTCCTTAACCCCTCTACCTCCACCCCCTACACAAAAAAATTCCCATTTTCTTGAGGCAGAGAATGGGAAGGAGGGTAAAGCGAGATGAGAAATACCTTCGCCCAAGCAATTCTTTTATATTGATTTGCATGTTGCTGTACAACTCTCCGGTGTCTTTGCACCCAGTCATCCCCTAATAAGTCTTTGGCTTCAGACCTAAAAGTAACAAACGATAAGCACCCTAACATAAAGTAATACATACAATAACCTTTAAGGTCTTCACCCTGATGTATATTAGTTCAACAAACCTGCGGACAGATCTGACCATATAGTGAATATTGTTCATAAGGAACAAGTGAGTCAGAGCAGAATCCTTATACTGCTTAGATTTTCCATCCAAATTGGTTTGAAGAGCCTGCATTATACGCATTGTAACAGCAGCTAGCTGAGAATTCGAATCTCCTCCATTTTCAAATTCTTGGAATAGTTGTTTCAATGTTGATTGATAGCTGGAAAAAAATGTGCAACTCGTCAAGGCAATTATATCAACAAAGACTGACAGTTTATCTACAAGGTGTTCCTTTCCATAAGAAGAAAATATAGAGGATTCCAGTGGTTGATTCCAACTGATTTGGAAGAAGCTTAGTTGATTGATATCACCTCATTCCATATACCCTTTTCAGTCTCCAGAACTTTTGCATAATATAGACCTAAAACCTATGAAGTCCGCAATTCTCTTAGAATAAATTATAGGAATCGATTGCCCTGATAGTACACAGTAATTGCCCAATTAGTATAAATCTTTCTCAAATCTGACATTATTAATCTCCCTGACCAATTAACTCAACTCCTATCTCATTTGATTACCTGAGATCTGAATTATGCAACCCACTGACTCAGGAACTTATTACTATTGTAAGGCCAACTGTTCCCCAAGCTTTACTATATGCCACTGCCACAGTCATCCTCCAATTTCCACTAGTAGCACCTCTCATCTGACAATGCCTATTAATCACTGAGCTTGAACACCAAGCTTATTCATCTTCAGGTGTCTCCTCTTGCTAAATAAATTTTCCCCCATATGTAAGGTGTAAACTGAATGCAACTTAAAGCTATGAAGTAGAAACAATTTAGACATAACTCAATCTATCCACACTAACGGGTATATCAGGTGAGTAGCAAAGTATAAAAAATGGAAAAAATAATAATGTGCTAATTGTTTATTCTCTCTGTGCTTAGCACTAACATGGCAGCTGCAAGAGGGACAAGAGTACATACTCCATTTGTTTCTCATAACATAAATGTTAAGTGAAGTTCAGGTCTAGAGGACGATCAAAATGCAGAGAGAGAGAGAGAGATTGAGAGGGATTCAAAGAGCTCAACCTGTGCTCTCTGAATTGAAACAATTGAATAAATGAAAATGTGTGTGCGTGTGTGTGGTGTGTGTGTGTGTGGAGGTGGGGGGGGGGGGATCTTTGAATGAAAAATGTTCTACTTAACCAGAAACGTCTTCTCTTTTTTTTTTTGGTTTCCCACCCGGTACCCGCATTAGGGCCCGACTAAATCCAGATTCGGCATTGCAGGGGCCATTTCTGAGGGCAGCGCTCCCTACAGAACTTTTTCCATTCCCAGGGACCCGAACCCGAGACCTCTGGTTAAGGATGGAAGGATCCCAACCATCCCACCACAACCCATGTTGGTAACCAGCAATCTCTAGCACTAATAGATCAGTTACCACTAACCTCCTAGCTTAACCACCTAACTAACTTTTTAAATTAACAAGGACTACTTGCTGCTATTTACAAGGCATCACAAATATAGGTATAAGCAGATACAACTGGCTGTCATTATAGCATTCCTCATCTACAAGAATAAAGATCCCCACAGCTTCACTGTTACTTACATTCGAACTCTGAACAAACAAAACAAAAACATTCTGCAACCTTGCAGTCGAGCAAAATTTGGTTTAAGGTCTTTCCTAAAATATATGTTAATCCAGTTGGTATGTGAATCCTCAAAACCTTAAAGACTCTTCACGTTAACCCTTGTGCCCAAATTTGTGGTTAGTGTTATACAATTCTCTATTTATGAATCTTGAGGCCCAAGTCCCAACATAGTTGCGACAGTTCTTAGTCTAAGAAGTTACAAACCAGTTCCTTTGTGTTTCTTTATTGTATCATGTATATGATGGAACTTATTTATCCACCCTCAAAGCTGAAAAACAAAAGAAATCCAGAGCTTATCCAGAAACCATGGCAATTAGAGTAATTTTTATCTACAGTTCGCTAGCACAAATGTTCATATTATGGCACATTAAGGAGTCCTTGGGACACCCCGCTTGATGGTAATCATATAATTTAGTGAGGAAGACGTGGTAAACCAGTAATATCCCCTTGGAAGAAGGAAGCTATTATCTGACATAGTTTTCATGCATAAATGGAAGAAAAAAAACACATTATGTAGTTGAGTGAACTTACTCAAACAGGAACTTCACATAATTAATCACATAGCTGGTCAAGGGATGGACAGTTCCATCTGAGACGGCAGTTTTGGTTGCATCTTTTTCAACTGCTTCTTCAAAATCACCAAAGGTTTCTTGGGCTGTCTGGGCAAGTTGCTTTGTCAAACCAAAGGCAGATTCCCTAATTTCATTGCAAGCTTTACCTATGAAAAGTGATTCAATCTGCAGAAAGACGCAATATCTTCATCTTATATGCAGACCAGAAGGCTAAAGAAAGATTCTATGAACTCCTTAGTTTTATTTTTTGGGTAGGTTCTACAAAATCCTTAGTTGTAGAGCTCAAACTATACATTGTTAGTATATAAACCATGAAATTTGTATAACGGTCGTCTGTTTGCTCTTTTCCGGTATTCCATGTAGGCATAATATAATGAATCAAATGCTTGTTTGCTAGTATGTCTCATACCTCTGAATGAAGTTCCCGCATTATTTCATACATATCTAGAAGCACAAATAACTTCTCAGGTGATCTTTTGCTCTTTGCAATTGCATCACCAAAACTAAGCAACACAGCAACACTTGCAGTAGTAACTTCAGCAAAACATTGGTCATTGAGTGAATCAAATCCTTCGAGAATTTGATCACACACCTTACGTTCACCAGCAAATAACAGTTTGACCTGTTCAATTGACCATAAGAAAGTCAAGGCAAGCTTTAATCTACTTCCAGGGGCATTAGAGAAAACTTACAGCAATTCGCATAAAATGAATCCAATTTCCAATTTTAGCTTCCAGAACTTCCCATTGCATCTTCTGAACATCATCTTTGCTAAGTTTTTCCACTCCCAAATTGTGAAGACTTTCTTCCAGTACGGGAGAACGTGTATCCCTATTGAGACATTTATAAATCAAAAGAATAAGAAAAGGAATGAAATGAAATGAGGAAAGGAATCTATAGCACTTCAAAACACATCGTTGCAATGTGCGTGTAAAATTTACCAAGAAACTACTACTTATGCTAAACAATAAGAGCACAGCCAAGAAATTTGTCCTGAAGTCACAGATTTACACTCCTCACCTCCGTCTCTCTATATGTAAATAAAAGAGTTCACTGAATGAAAAGGTACTTAAACCACAACTACTTATTTCCTTCTACTCTTCTATTCCAGGGGGTTTCAATACGAACAAAGTTGAAGCAACTAAAAGGTCTTCCATCTTGCCAGAAAAGGGCATCATAGTATTTCACCTTTGAACTCCAAGTTAAAGGTGGAATGAGTTATATTATAAAACTTGAGGTCATAACAACACAGATTTACCAACTGACTTAGACTATTTGAGATTTCGAGCAAGACTGAATATTAAGGAGCTCTTTCGCTCACACACACAATTGTTTTCAGTCAGCTTTTCTCCTTTTATTCCAGTCATCCTCGTAAACCAAAAGTGAGCTTCCTGGAGACTCCACCACCACCCATGTATGCACTATTTTGTTTGCTTTCTGCTGAGTTCTATAGAGTATTTAGATGTCAATGAGTAATTAAATCTTCAACCTGGCAAATAGTTTTCATTTCATACCTAAGAATGAAATGGGCCATTTGGCTTGAGAAACTGTTGAAGTTCAAGGCTTGAGTTTAGCAGTTTCTAGCCATGTCCAGGATTATCTTGCTTTGACAAGACAGTACACAGCCCTAAAATATCCCGAATAGGAATGAGAATGAAAAGATGCACATATGTACATGGTATTGTATTCTACACATAAAAAAAAGCATCTTTACTGCTCTTGTTCTTGTTACTCCAGCATAAGAATATTAAAAGCCATAATAACCACATTGATGAACAACCCAGTATTTACTGTATGGGACATTTAAACTTCTGCAACAAGCAGAAACTGTATCAACTATATATGAGTTCAACTCCAGACACTGACAAAGCATGTCAGGCAGTTACCTCATCTTAAGCTTCACCTATTCTCTGCATGAACTGATTAATAGAGAGAAAAACTTCAGCTTTTAGGCCAGTAGATTGATTTTTTCTCCTGGATATTATACAATGAGTAAACATTGTCTGTACAAGATCACATAGTTCATAGTTAAAAATAGATATTTACCTGTATATTTTTACAAATTGTTGTTGGTGGCCAGCTTGAACCATCTGTTGGGCTAAATCATGTAGTAAAGGCAGGATCCTTGGAGGTATAAGGGTTGGCGGTGTGAAGACAGCGTTTTCTGCACCATTTTGCTCAGCATTACTATTGGACAGATGACTCTTACCACTAGAGTCCTGGTGTCCAGGTGATGATGGTGGTCGCATTGAATTTGGCAGACACTCAAACAGCCGGTCAGGTTCAATGGGTTTACTGAAAATGTTAAATTCAGATTTAGTCAAAAAGCTCCATTGGAAGGTCATATAGCAGTATAAGGATGCATTTCTACTTCAATTCTGAAGCCTCCATTGGAGTACTGAAGGTTAAGAACATCGGCAAGACATAGGATTTTATAACTGATAGCAGAACAAGGACACTCCTCACAAAAAGTGCCTCGAATCTCAATCCCAAAAATAGTACTACAGCATAATCACAATTTACAACCCACATAAAGGCTAACTTAAAGAGACTGAAACAACCATTTTAAATTCCTTATAGGCTTTTTATTATTTTATAAGGATTAGATTATTTGATGGTTATACTTCACCAATCTTTACCAGAAAGATAGGAGAAAACTACAATTCCAATCAATGTTGATACTTGAATCACAAAACTATCATAAAATTACAAATAGGTTTCCACAGAAGTCTTGCCGTGAATGAATTTACATGAAAAATATCTAGAAAACAAGATAAGAATGAATTATAGAGTACAGAACAAGGTTTCAAGTCTACAAAAAGAATATGATGAAAACAGTAAAAATGTCAGCAAACCTATAAGACAACAAGAGCTGCTTAAACTCCTCTTCGAGCTTTGAAATAGCCTTGGTCAGCAAACTATTAGCATGATTGAGCACTCCATCACTACTTTTGAAGCTTTTGTTGTTGCTGAAGAAGCGAATATTGTCTCTCAGCTGGTCAATTGCTTGAAGATAACTTTCCAGGTCCTCATGTGGCCCTTTAAGTATTTTAATTTCCGCCTAAAATGAAGGTATCATTCATTAAGAAGTTCTAATTAAAGTACTGTGCATTTAAGAGAGACCAACTTAAGTGATAAAATTATCACAAAGAAAACAAGGATACATTGCACCTAATAAAGACAAAAAAAAAAAAAGACTACAATTTTGCAATGGGATTTTTTTTCACTTTCTCCGGCGAACTCAAATTCAAGTCTGGTCACTTCTCCGGCGAATTTAAATTCAAAAACAATTTATTAGCACAAGCAATGAAAATAACTAACAATGGGAGAATTCAAATTCAAACCCTTGTGCTACCAAAACATCTTGGTTGGGTGGTCTAGTGTCTCTACCTATTGATTGTCCTCTTCCTCTAAAGAAGTTTATACGTGTTGTTCCCCTTGAACCTTGAAATTTTGGGACTACAAATGCCATTGTAAGGGTGTGTTTGTTCAAATTTGCTCATCATTGTCCTGTCTCATCTCAAAGCATTTACAAATGGTGTGAATGCAGGGAAAGGAGGTTTCCCCAACATCACAATGAGCCTAAACTCTAATATCATGAAGAAATTCAAAAAGGAAATGGATACTGAAAGCTAGGCATTTCTGTACTCTCCTGCATTCATGTACGAGATGTATAATTATGCACAACTAGGGATGGTAAATGGGGCAGGGAGGGGTGAACCTGCATTAACCCGCAAGGACTTTGACCAGCCCCGCATAGCATAAATTTTTGTTTTTCCCCACCCTCATAGCTCCAACATTCTTCTGCTTCTAACATTATATAGGGACAAAACCACTTTTATTTTCATAAATTCATGAAAAAAATGAACATCCCCTGCACTTTGAGAAGACAATTGATGAGGAAAAAAAAAATCTAAGTTGCTTGGACTTGCCAAAATGTTGCCGCACCCGTGTCGGATCCTTCAAAAATACACTATTTTGGAGGATCCGACATGCACCCGTCGACATTTTTGAAGAGTCCGAGCAACATAGAAAAAAATTCACCCCATCAAAGCATTGCATATATCTCCTGCGCTTTGAGAAGGAGACGGTAGCTGCGTGTTATTCCATTCTAGGAAGAATAATGTTTTCCCCCAAAACCATATACTAGGAACTCTCTCCTAAAATTCCCATTTGGGATATTCACTGCCCAAACCAGTAGTTAAACAAATTTGAAGCCTAAAAACAACCAGCAAAAAAACAACCCGCGTACCCGCCCCGCATGTTTTTTCCAAAAATATTTTAAACCCACCTCCGCAAAAGCTCTAACCCGTACTGCCCCACAAATACTATAACCCGCCCCATTGCCATCCCTATGCACTATACAAATATTACCCCTGTCAGGCTTTCTAGGAAAATTATACTCATTTCTACCTGTTTGTATACATCTGAAACATATCACATAGATATTGGAGGAGAGTTTCGGTTTATCTTGAACACCAGTCACACGTGAAGAGCCATCAAGTGGGTTGGAGTCTTTATCTCTAACAAAGATTACCATAACTCCTTTTCTGCTAAATACAAGTACTCTTTGCTACTAAGCCCATGTTCAATTAAGGAAACTAAAAGGAGTATCTCTATCAGATCTAAGCAAATTAACGACATAACAAACATTAGAGGCTAGAGCAACCTGACGAGAAATATCAAATTGGGACAGTATAACCTCAGCAGCCTTTAAAGCCTTGTCAATGTTTCCATGAGCCGTCCTAATAGCATGAGTCCTTATCTACAAAGAACAAATTGAGTACCAGTCAAGAAATGAACCAAAACAGAAATGATATAAATTAGCAAGTGCTGCCCAAAATTAGATCAGGAAAAAAAAAATATTGAAAAGGAAAGAGTATGATTAAAATAGAAACAAGAGATTAAAAAAATCCAAGAATTGAAAAGGAAAGAGTGTGCCTAAAATGGAAACAAGAAATTAAACAAATCCAAGAATTGTATCACTTCAACATTCAACAAAAATCACCTAGTTTCCTAAATTGTCCCCTTTTTCTCTAATAAGCTCTATAAATTCAAATTAAAATGACCCCTTTCTTTCCCTTTCTCTTTTCTCCCACATTTATGCTAAACCGACGCAAAATCACAATTTGAACTTTGTGGATTCAAAATACCATAACTACTGACCATTTCAGTAATTGGGTTAAAAACTTAATATTCATACATATTTAGTAGATCTCTTAATACTTATACAGGGTTTGAGGCAAAACAACTGGGTTAGGCCGAACCTGTAACTTCTATTGTGCATCCATCCCTAATTCTACCATAGTGTCTGAGCTAATATTTGATCATATTTAGTAGATTCTGTAACATATATATACAGTGTAACATATATATACAGTGTAAGGCAAAACAATTCAGTCAGGCCGAACCCGTAACTTCTTCTCTTTTTTCTTGATGCAGTAAGTGAGATTCCATCAAAGCATCCAGTAGATGCAAAGATACAAAAAGGGGATCTGTCAACTCAGAAAGAACAAAAGGCTTATAGAGCTTAGGAGCTAACAAAATCCATGTGGTGATCAAAGTTATTTACATGTGAACAGTTAGCCCAGCTAAAAAGGTTAACCAAACAACTAGCCTCAAGTTTCCAATTGGAGTTGAAACTCCATCGAAAAATCTCCAGTTTCTTTCATTCCAAATACACCAAAAAATACAGGCTGGGGTCTGTATCCATCCCAAATGCTAACATGGTATCTGAGCTAAAATATGTTCATGTTTAGTAGATTCCGTAACATATATACACGAAAAAGGCAGCCCAATGCACTAAATTCCCCTTATGCACGTGTCCAGGAAATGGACAGACCACAAGGGTTCATTGTACACAGCCTTAACCTGCATTTCTGCAAGAGGCAAAACAATTGGGTTAGGCCAAACCCATAACTTCTTAAAACGACAGCTCAGTGCACTAAGCTTTCGCTATGCGCGCGTTCCAGGAAAGGAATGGACCTCAAGGATCTATTGTACGCAACCTTACCCTGCATTTCTGCAAGAGGCAAAATGCTAACATGAAATCCGAACTAGCTTGCTCACACCTCAACTCGAATTATCTATCAAAACAATCAGCTGCTACATTATCAGGCAAATCTATCAAAACCCAAGATCTTCACGTTATGACTCTACAACACACCAAACTCTTCATAGATCAAAATTTTCACAACATGGGTTATCATCCAATTGATACAAAATCAATCATAAAGTAAAATCCAAACCTGGGTAGGACGCATAGCAGTTTCAAGAGCAGAAAGACGATGATCAAAGGAACCCAAAATGTTCACAACATTGTCAGTAATAGACTGACTCTTCTGCAATGAATCTCTCATCATTCTTGCTCTTTCACTCAGCATATCAACACCACCCACTACCCCTCCAACCCCACCTGAGTTTCTTGAAATACTCATCTTCCAAAATTGAGTTTTGCTGAGATTTTGCAGGGAACAAGGAAGATTTGGGAGAAAAAAAATGGTGGAAATTGAGGGAAGGAGGTTAAGGGGGGGTGGGGTGTGATGACGATGAAAGGGGTCCAATATTTGTTGACAATGGTGGACTCATGTTTTTTTTTTTTTTTACTCAAAGTGTATTTTTTTTTTTCTTTTGTTTTTCTATAATGGTCAATTTGAAATGGAAAAAAATATTATTATAGGGGAATGTTTCTCTTGTTTTTTTTTTCTCAGCTTTATTCAATGTGTATCGAAAATAATGATGTGCGTTCAGTCTATTTTCTTTATATTTTACTTATAAATTCCTATTGGATATGTTCTTATTGTTATAATGTGTGTTAAAATATCTATAACATGTTAAATCTTACTACACATATATTATTTATATCTATTCACGTCTGTTTTGGCTAATTTGATGTGATTTTTTTTTCAGAAGTGATATTTTGGCCTTACTCCATCATTTCAGTATAGACAGATATTTTGCGTACAGTCTACTCTCTTTATATTTCACTTATAAATTCATATTGGATATGTTCTTACAATGTGTGTCGAAATTTCTTTAACGTGTTTAAATTTTACAGCACGAATATTGATTATATCTATTCATTTCTGTTTTGGCTAATTCAATGTAATTTTTCTTTCAGAAGTGATATTTTGATCTTACTCCATCATTTCAGTATAGTATAGATATTTTTAAAACGTGTTTATGAATAGACTTTGAACCGACGAAGATCATANCGCGATTTCATTATTATTATTTTTGTTGGATATTTTAGTGTCATTAATCATATCGTATTGTGTTATATTTTTAAGAAACATCTTAGATAGTTGTATTTTGGTAGGACTAAAGAAATATTTGAAGTACAAGTAAATTATATGTTGTGTATGAATACTTTACGGAAAAACCCGAAACACCGAAAAACCCGAAAAAATCCGAGGTTGAAAAACCCGAGTTTTATTGGTTTGGTTTGGTTCATAAATTTAAAAATCCGACACAAATGGTTTGGTTTGATATTTGAAAAACCCGAACCAACCCGGCCATGTACACCCCTACTATAACATGTTAAATCTTACTACACAGATATTATTTATATCTATTCACGTCTGTTTTGGCTAATTTGATGTGATTTTTCTTTCAGAAGTGATATTTTGGCCTTACTCCATCATTTCAGTATAGATAGATATTTTGCGTACAGTCTATTCTCTTTATATTTCACTTATAAATTCATATTGGATATGTTCTTACTATCTATGTCGAAATTTCTTTGACGTGTTTAAATTTTACAGCACGAATATTGATTATATCTATTCATTTCTGTTTTGGCTAATTCAATGTGATTTTTCTTTCAGAAGTGATATTTTGACCTTACTCTATCATTTTAGTATAGTATAGATAATAGACTTTGAACAGACGAAGATCATAAAGAGGATAAGAGCATTTTGTAATGGAGGTTTACACAATTTATTTTTAATTTTAATGTAATCTTGTTTGAAATATAATAATTCTAAATATCTTTGAGTTCATGAAACTCACATATTTTACATATAAAAAATATCAATAAAGAGTAAAAGATCTGTATTAAAATCTTATCTGATTTATTTGTTTCCACAATCAATTTGGAATTGATCAAAATTCTAGAAATTAAAAAAAAAATAGACATGTTTCTTAAATTAATCACTCTTAATTTGCTTTATTTGTTCTTAATTATGCCCTTAAATCAAGTACTTAAAAGAGAAGTTTAATAATGATAATGAACGTATGTTAAACTTATACCAAACTGAATTAAATCACAAAGCACATCAATTTTATAATAATCAACTTGAAAAAAATCATTTCAAACATTAAGTATGAAACATTACTCGAAAATGTTGACGAACATAGAATATTAATGAATGCATATTTTAAAACATCAGAAAATTAAAATTAAATAAGGTGATTTTATTATACCAAGTAGCTAGAAGGGGGGGAGGGAATAAAATTGACACATGATAGCAACATCACTAATAATTAAAAAATCAAAGATAAAAACATAATTATGTTACACTAAATCAAAAAAGAAAAGAACTAGACTAACACATTAGGAGCAAAACTTTCAACCTCTAAATTATAATATTATTAATCCTGCGATACAATTACAAAAAAAAAGTTTTGTATAATATATAAATTATAAGAAATATATGATTATTTACCAATTGAAACCTTAGAAAGAAAAATATGTGTAAAAAAAAAAAGGCGAACAAAGAGATATGCTTTGTTTCACAATATTTTGCTTATCATTTGCACTAAATCATTGTCTTATTGGAGTTTAGTGATAAAAAAAAAAGCTAAAATAAAATAAACTAATTTTATGACATGAGCTGCAAGATTATCTACTGAAAAAAGCTAAAATGAGGCAATTTTGTTACACAAAAAAAAAAAAATTGACACATAAGGAGCAAAATCTTCTACTTCTAGATTACAATATAATTCCATTACACAAATATAAAATACGAGGTTTATATAATATAATAAAAAGTTATAAGAGGTAGATATATGTAAGTTACAAGTCGAAACCTCATAGAGAAAGAATGTGTAAAAAGAAAGGCGAACAAAGAGACAAGTTTTGTTCCGCTACATTTTACTTATCCTTTGCACCAAATCCTTCTCTAACTGCATTCTAAGCTCATAATAAGCACCAATTTGTGACCATCACACCAATTTTTTTTCTCACTTTGTAAACACAACCAAGCAAGTATGCCAAAGGTAGTTCTCTAACTTTATGTACAAGAGACACCACCAAATAGCAACATAATTTTGTTTATTGTGAGAGGGCTTTGGCATGGGACTTAGCCTCTTCCTGCTTCAGCCTTCGAAGTTTATGAGTTCCTACAATAACCTAAATATAATATTTCGAACTTGCCTGCAGAATCAAATAAACAACATGTCAATCACATCTTAGATCAACATTATCGTAAATAAAGAAAATTTATTCTGCGAAAAAATCATGTAGATATTAAGTCATGCAGTGACGGATCTAAAATTTTAAATTATGTAGTAGCTCAAGTGATCTATTTGTATGCACTAGTTTTCTACCTAAGAATTAAGTAACGTTTAGGTCGGAAAATAAAGGGCTCCGTACTTGAGCATCCAACAAGGTGAATGTAGGTCCATTAACCTAATAGTGTGGTCTAATTTTCGATGAATTGAGTTCTGAACCATGAAGCTTATAGTTCAAATTATAGTAAAAGTAAAAATGCGTTGATTTCTTCTCATATGTCTCTGTCTTATAGATAGACTCAGCGATACTTATAGTAATTAGAGGTAGGAAATACAAGTGGTACAAATTGCAGTCTATATGCATGTAAGCTGGCTTAGACAACATAATTACTAAAAAAGAAAAGTAGGATAATTTACACGTTTCAGTTATACCATATAAAAAAAATGGATATTGTTGTGAATGGTAATTTTGGGGATCCATTAAAAATTAAAAGAAAAAAATAATCAAATGAATCAATAATTAGAAAACAAAATGCCAATAAAGAACGATATATATGTATTAATACTAGTATTTTTGTAGCAATTCTAATACAAAATATTATTATTATTATTTTAAAAAAACATACCTTTAATCCCGGAAAATGACCTTGTCCGCGATATCCATCAAAGGTTTCAAACAATCCGGTGAGAATTTTCTTGCAAACATATGAGAATACGTAGAATTTGATTCCCGAAGCTTATAAATAAGCTCCGATGAAATTTCTGCAGGAAAATAAGTACGTGGGTGTCCATCGACACTCTCCGTCCAATTGACACGTGTCAAAGTATATTGTGTGCACCCTTGAGGGTCCTCCATTGACAAAAGTGTAGGAAAATAATGTTCCTCCGGGTAACATGAATCCTCATTTAAACAAGTCATTCTAAATTTCCTCCATAATCTCCTATCTCTGATCACTACCAATGCATGTCTTCGTGTGAGGACAAAGAATTGTGACCCGAACCGAAACCGATCGAATGGTACCTCGGGTAGCATTGCACTCTCGCCACGTGCCACGTAACGGTCCCACATGTACGACTCGTTCGATAGTATTTGAATGAAGCTACGATATTCAGGGAATTGAAATCGAAAGAGAGAGTTGTAAATGAAGTTGAATGAATGTAAAGGGATACAATGTTGTGATACAAGGGCAAAATAGGAATTTAACGGGTCGTCTAAGAGGGCGGTCGCCATAAGGCGGCGAGCGGCTGATATTAAGGTAGGGGATGCACGTTGGGTTCGCTTAGACGCGATGAAGCGGCCCTTGAAGACGCGTCCGCTAGGTGGGGTAATCTTGGATGATGGATCTGCATGGATGTAAATGTTGAAAAGATCATCATGATTGGCGAAAAACCGATCCCATAACGGGGCAAAATGTAGATCGGTGTTGGTAAGGAAGAGAAACGCAATCTTCATATGGGGATTGGTGGTGCCAAGTCGTGAGATGGCACCACCGTTCACGTCAATAGAAGCTAGGGTTGCACGACGAAACAAAGCAAGATCATCAAGTTCATCAGGGATCGAGATCTCAACGTGTTTAGGTGGAAAGATTTGTGGCGCGAAGAGGAAAAGGAGAGGGAATGATAACAAAAGTGCAAAAGATATAACAAAGGGTGTATTAAACATAGCCACCCCTTAGGTAAAACATAAGAATTATAGGGGAAAATAACTAAAAGGAAATTAAAGATAGATAGATATAAGAAGATGATAAATTTGAATGTGTTATTTACAATGTGATAGAAGGATTTGGTCACAAGGAGGAATTGTAAATGTTATTCCCAAATTCTAAAGGGAACAAAGAGGAGGAAGGAAGAAGCAAAATTAAAATTGGAATTTTGTGGATAATGAAGAAGAAAATTAGAGAATGATGCCATGATAATTCACAAAAAGGAAAGGTGATGATGGTCTTATCAAGGTAGTTGGGATTGTGTCTAAATTCCTATTCTTTCGGTGGACATGGTAGGATGTGAGTTATTTTAGGAAACAAACACACTCTAGAAATAGAAATCAAAACTTTGATTCAACAAATAACAATTCTTAATATATATATATATATTACACATGCGATTTATATGAGTGACCTGATTCTATACTATTTATTTTACGACTGATATTATAATGAACTTAAAATCTAGGATGAGTATTAGTATTGTTAGTCCCTCAGTTATTGATAATTATGATTTTAGTTCGTATGATATAGGATTAAGTATATTTGACCTTCAATTAAGTGAAACATATACGTTTTTGCTAACATTCACAAATTTACCATGATTACCAAATGTTTCACCACTTAATTACCTTACGTTAAGCTTGTATTACAAAAATAACATACCTAGTATAATTTCACGAGTGGGGTTTAGGGAGGATAAGATGTATGTAGACCTAATTACCCTTATCTTTATGGGATAGAAATGGTATTTCCAATAGATCCTTAGCTCAAAAGAAAAGTATTTGTCCCAGAATTGTAAGAAAACGTTAAACTTGTATTACTTCATATTTGACAACATTATAATTCTAAAAATAGTTCAAATATATAATAGGTATATAAAGAAGAAAACAAATACTTCAATTAATTAGAGGTTAAATATGCTTTGTCAAATATTATAAAGACTAAAATTAAAATTTATCAATAATTTAAATATGCTTTGAATATCACAAGGATTAAAATAAAAAATTACCAATAATTAAGAGAGCCAAAATACTATTATACCTAAAATCTATAACAAATATTTCAACCTATGTGGATATATATGTTTTTGATTTATTTTATTTTAGAGTTTTAAAGAATTCAAATAGTGGTCTCCACAGGAATAGCACTGCAATATCAAAGGTTTGACCAAGTTAATTCTTAATTGGGTAAAATTTTGAATTGCTATTTTTTCGTTGGTGCTCGACTATTTTAAATTATATCGCATCAGATTCGGGCAAATACACTTATTATTAGATTATTTTTTTAATTCTAGAGCTCTTAACTCAAAAATAATTTTTTTTATTCATTCCATTACAATTCTCGATGATACAATGTCACATAAATATATAAGTTTATAGTTACTTGTAATCCTTAACATAATGTTTTGTTAATGATTTGATATAAGTTTGTTCAACAACATTTAGCCTTTAAAGTTGTTATTTTTATTTTTTAGGAATTAATTTGGTTTAAATATCGTGATTGGTCTAATAACCTATTTGGGAAATTAAATCACGAGACATGATTGTTCATCAAATTAAAATCATGAAATAATGACTCAATATTCAAATTACAACCATATAACCTAGCTACTAGCTAAAAGATTAATTCCAATNTTTCTTTGATGCTCGACTATTTTAAATTATCTCACATCAGACTCGGGTGAATACACTTATTATTAGATTATTTTTTTAATTTTAAAGCTCTTAACTCAAAAATAATTTTTTTTTATTCATTCCATTACAATTCTCGATGATACGATGTCACATAAATATATAAGTTTATAGTTACTTGTAATCCTTAACATAATGCTTTGTTAATAATTTGATATAAGTTTGTTCAACAACAGTTAGCCTTTAAAGTTGTTATTTTTATTTTTTAGGAATTAATTTGGTTTAAATATCGTGATTGGTCTAATAACCTATTTGGGAAATTAAATCACGAGACATGATTGTTCATCAAATTAAAATCATGAAATAATGAGTCAATATTCAAATTACAACCATCTAACCTAGCTACTAGCTAAAAGATTAATTCCAATTTCTTGACTTAACGGTCGATGACTCGACTATGCTATTGTCCTTTAAGTCATGTGATGTAAGGGATTCAAGTTATGAAACAACCTCTTGCAGATATACATATAAGTTTTTTTTTATTTCACATAATAAACTTTTCTGATTCGATTTTTTCTCGAACTCTGCACATAGTAAAACCTTTAGTATATTTCACAAAGTAAAAACTCACAATATACTTGTTAATAAGCAGAATGAAGTTGTAACTCAAAGACAATAAGCCAAAACTAAACTGAACTACTATGAATTAACAACTTTAATAAGAACAAATATATCTTAACTTATTTCACTACACATTCCTTACATTGAACTATGCACTCAAATGTCTCTATTGAAGTACATAACATGCATGCCTCAATAAAACACAAAAAACCTTCTACACAACTTATAGTAAATATATCTAAGCAAAATCAAATTACTAGGGGAAAATAGAAATAAAATAAAATCAAATATCATAATTAATTACGAGCAAAAATTCATATGACTTAAGCAATACAATCCACTAGAAGCGGAGCTAGATAAGGTCAAGGAGTTCATCTGAATCTCTTTCAATAAAAAATATATAGTTTATACATCATTAAAATTATATTTTTTTTATATGTATAGTAGATGTTGAATTTCCTTGAACTTCTTTATATGTGTACTTTTTATATTTTAAACCTCTAAATTAAATAAAAATCTTAAATTCGTCACCGTATCACACAATGGCTGACACCATGATACAACAATTCCTACTTAGGATTCCCAACTATCATGGAGCTTTACTATGACACTGGACCACATAGTTAATTTATTTTTGTCACTTGTCTCTTCTATATTATTACATACTGCAGTGGCGGATCGGAGCGAGAAATTTTATCAAGGGTATCCAAGAATAATGGTGGGTGACTATCAAAATAAAAACAAAAAATTTTTGTGCTATTTGGGATTCAAACTTGAAACTCCTTCATTCAAATGGACAACTATTACCAATAGACCAAAGGCATATCTTTTGTCAAGGGTGTCCAACTTTAAATATATATATTCTTTAAATGTAAAATTTGATAAATATATACAACGTAATTTTCCTACGAAGGGTGTCCAACTAGCTCTAGCTACGCCCCTGCAGACAGGTTCGAGTAATCTCAGTGGCAATGCATTGATATTATGTTATATTGGTGGAATGTTGATCAGTCAAGAATAATTGTGTGTTAAGACAACGAAGGTAGAAGAATTTAATGGGAATGCATAAATGGATATGTAGTATACTAGAAGATACAAGATTAGAAGCAAAGATATACAACCTTCAAGGTGAACAAGATGCTAAAAACAAAACTAATATGATTTAGGCATGTAAAATGGAAGAATACATATGCCACTGAGGAGGTGCGAAAGGTTGATGGTGATAGATTTGAGGAGAGGTAGAAGTGGACTGGATTTTTTTGTGGAGAACGGTGATTATAGACACGACATGATACATTTTTAACTCACTGATATCATGACCTAGATACGAACGTGGTTAATTAGTAGGTAGTCAGTCTTTCTCTCTTCTTACACTTTGTTTGAATGGTTGTTGCACGTTGTATTGTTAGCTTAAGTATAATGTTTGTTTTGATTGTTACTTAACTTTTATTGTATTGTATCATCATTAGGTAACAATGAAAAAACTCATTTCGTGTAACAACAAATTTGGTGCGATCACATTGTTACCTTAATATTTTATTCTCATTTTGTCTTTATTTATTATTTGATAATTCTATTTTGTCATTTATTTTACCTTTTCATAGTAGTTCTATCCGTATCCTAGTTTTCTTGTAGGTTTATCATTCAAATTATAAATGTGTGACATTGTGTAATGCCGGAGAACGATACAACTTATCCAAATATTATATTCATTAAAATAATATATATAGTACGATATAATACAACACAATACAATACGATATGATACATTATGGAATAATAGGTAACAATCATCCAAACAAAGTGTTAGTGGTAGAACATGGTTCTAGTTTGAATATTTGTTTACTTATATGTACTAATTATATAATCATTATACTAAGTATTATCTTACTCTACGATTTTATTACCATTGTTATTTTTTTTGCTTTATTTATCTCTAATATTTTTTTATTGTGTATTCTATCAAGAACCTATCAAAAACAACTTGTCTACCTCATTAAAAAAAAAGAGAAGTCTGAATACACTACCGTTATTGTTTTTACAATGCATCAAGCATACGCTAATCACAATCCCAATCCCAATTTATTTATTAATCATCAAAACTTACGTTAAGAACAAAAATCTTAATTTTCAGAATTTTATTATATTTTTATTGAAATAATTTATTACATTAAGATTTATAATATGTTTACCAATATTATAAGAATTTTAACAAATGTAAAGTACAGAAAATTCCAACAATTTGAACGCTAATTACATTCTATATATCTCGAATATTTTCCAAATTATAATAATCTCAGATTTTTCAAAAATTGTTAATACATTGCTCCTCTTCATCTAATACTTATCAAACAATACATAAGTTACAAGAGAAAGTGAAGAAAAAAAAAGAGTTTTTGTAATTAATTTAAATGATTACAATTTTTAGAGATTATATTATTTTAAGTCATGTAATTACATAATTCTTTTTTTAATTGGAAGTGAAGGGGTTGGATTTTTGTTGAGTGTGGGAACATAGGAATACCAAAAGCCCACACAAAGTTAAATTTCTAGAACCTTCTATTTACAATACAACAACAAATCTCAGCCGTCCAATTACCTTCTTTGCATATAAAACCACAGATCCCACCCTTCACCCTTCACCCTTCTCCTCCTCATTCTCTTTCTTCTCAAACACCTAAAGACCTAATCTTCTCGACGAAGATTCCTATCTGTATGTATCAAAATTTACTTTTGATGATTTGATTTGTTTTTAAGGTTTTATGAGTAATTATTGAATTGGATTTGTGATTTGTAGGTGAAAAAAAGTTTGAAAGATGTTTGGGAGAGCACCGAAGAAGAGTGATAACACCAAGTACTATGAGATCTTGGGAGTGCCTAATACTGCTTCACCAGATGATCTGAAGAAAGCTTATCGTAAAGCCGCTATTAAGAATCATCCTGATAAGGGTGGTGATCCTGAAAAAGTATTTTTTTTTGTCTTTTTACTGTTTTGACTTGGTTTTTGTGTATGGATTTGGTTATTTTGTGACCCCTTTTTGTAGATTGATGTTTATATGAATATTGGGTTTTGTAATTTTTTGCTCTTTACTTGAGATCCTGGGTTTTGTTTGTATAAAGATCAATTTTTTGTAATTGTTTGCTGTTTACCTAAGATCCCTGTTAGTTTCTGTTCTGGGTTGTGCTTGTTTATCTTTGTATGAAGACCAGTTTTTTGTAAGTTTTTGCTGATTACCTAAGATGCCTGTTAGTTTCTGTTCTGGGGTTTGCTTGTTTATCTTTGTATAAAGATTAGTTTTTTGTAATTTTTCTCTGTTTACCTAAGATCCCTGTTAGTTTCTGTTTTGGGTTTTGTTTTAGAGGTTAGGAAGTTAGTTCTACTGGGAAAAATTGAAAGTGGAAGATTAATACTGTTTGTGAAGATGGAATGGTTTGTGGGGATATTAGGTGGAGGTGGAGTTAGGGTTTGAAGCTTTATGGTTTCAGGATATTGGTCCTTTGGAGTTGCTGTACTAAGTAAATTTCTCTAATTTATGGGTTTTGTTTCATCTTTTATGGATTCTGTCTTGATTTGTGTTTATGCATTTGCTAATTTTGTGATGCCTTTTTTGTAGCTTGTTGTCCATCTTTGTATATGGATCAGTTTTTTTTTGTAATTTTTATTGTTGTTTAACTAAGGTACCTCTTAGTTTCCGTTATTGGTTTTGGTTTAGACCATAGGATATTTAGTTTCGGTTATTGGTTTTGGTTTAGAGCTTAGGATAGTTAGTTTCTGTTAGTGGTTTTGGTTTAGAGCTTAAGATATTAATTATACTGGGGAAATTTGAAAGGGGAAGGTTGATACTGTTAGTGAAGATGGAATGGCTTGTGGGATACTAGGAAGAGGGGGAGCTTGGATTTGAAGTTCTATGGTTTCAGGATTTTAGTCCTTTTGAGTAGTAGTTATTTTAAGGTATTGAAAGATGTCTGGAGTGCACTGAAGAAGAGTGATAACACCAAGTACTATGAGATCTTGGGAGTACTTAATAGTACTCCACAAGACAATCTCAAGAAAGCTTACCTTAAAGCCTCGACTAAAAATCATCCTGATAAGGGTGGTGATCCTGAAGAAGTAAAAAAAATTGATCTTTATACTGTTGTGACTTGGTTTTTATTCATGGGTTTTGCTAATTTGTAACCCTTTTTATGTATCTCAATTTTTTTTTCTGCTTTGACTTGTTTTGGTTATGGATTTGCTAATTTTGTGACCCCTTTTGGGAGATTGTTGTTTACCTTTGTATGCAGATCAGTGTTTTTCTATTTACCTTAGATCCCTCTTAGTATCTGTTCTGGGTTTTGTTTTACGAAATTAGTTATTCTGGGAAAATTGATACTGTTAGTGACGCTTGATTGGCTTGTGGGATACTAGGTGGAGTTAGAGTTTGAAGCTTTAATGTTCAGGATTTTAATCCTTTTGAGATATTTGGGTTGTAAATTAATAATTTGTACATACTACATAAATTTCTTGTATAGAGGTGGATACCTGTGCTAGCGGACGGGTAGAATTAGTAAGAGGCAAGGAGGGGGTCCAGTTATTCTTTGCAAATAGGGTAAAAGTAGTAAAACTATTTCCTTTGGGTTAGATATTAACTTTTGAGTCCCCTTGACGTTAGCAGATGATTCTAATGTAATGGTAAGGGGGATTCATAAGTTGTTTTAGGACACAAGATTTACTCAGAACTATGCCATTTTACTATTTTTTGAATCTGAAATTCTTGGCTTTGCTGACATGGCTAGTGGAAGGTAAGAGATGCCTGGTGGGTTATTAGAGGAGCAAGAAAGATGACCCAGACATAAAACATTATCGAAAAGTCACCTGATATTTAGGTCTTGCAATTGTACAGTAGGTTTAATCTGATCTCTCCTGGGATTGACTTAGTTTGCTAGACACATTTCTTCTATATGGTATGTTGGAAGTTCAAGTCATGGGGTTAAAAGGGATCCCCACTGTTGATCCTTCTAGGAGTGGGGTAGATAAAAAAGAGCTTCATCTCTGAAGGGAAGAAAGGATTTTAGGTCTTATTTTTCTGCTTAACCTAAGTAGTAGTAATGCGGTTGGCCTGATACATTTTAATTGTTAGGAATGTGTACTTTAGTGTCACAATATTTGCTGTAATTGTTATGTTTAATGTTGATTATGTTTCTTGTTGTGTGGTAGTGATGCTTGAGGTGCAGTAGTCAAGTTATTCTATTTTAAATTTTATATTTTATATTTTATATTTTAGTTTAAGGAGATAGCCCAAGCCTATGAGGTTTTGAATGACCCAGAGAAGCGTGAGATCTATGATCAGTATGGTGAAGATGCTCTTAAGGAAGGAATGGGTGGTGGAGGTGGTGGACATGATCCGTTTGACATATTCCAGTCATTCTTTGGTGGAGGCGGGTTTGGTGGTATGCTTCCTAAGCATGTTTGTAGTTGAAGTTCCTAATTTCTTTCATGCATCTCCAATTTCTTATGGATGTGGATTATTTTGATGGTCTAGGTGGTGGAAGCAGCAGAGGAAGACGGCAAAGGAGAGGGGAGGATGTTGTCCACCCTCTCAAGGTTTCTTTGGAGGATCTTTACAATGGGATATCAAAGAAGCTTTCACTATCTCGCAATGTGTTGTGCACAAAGTGCAAGGGGTGAGTATGCAATGTGGTTATTTATATTTGGCATAATGTACTGACATTTTGTGAGGTTCTACTGAAATGCTGCTATATCTGTATTTCCAGGGCAGGGTCTAAATCAGGTGCTTCATTGAAATGTCCTGGATGCCAAGGTAAAGGAATGAAAGTTTCGATCAGACAACTTGGCCCTATGATCCAGCAGATGCAGCACCCATGTAATGATTGTAGGGGTACTGGTGAGAAAATCAACGAGAAAGACAGGTGTCCACAGTGCAAGGGTGAGAAAGTTGTGCAGGAGAAGAAGGTGTTGGAAGTTGTTGTGGATAAGGGTATGCAAAATGGACAAAAGATAACATTTCCAGGAGAGGCTGATGAAGAGGTAAGATACGCAACAAAGTGTTTGAAATATTTTGTTTCTGACCAAAACCTTTGTTGATCTTTAACATGGTTTGTGTTCTGTTGCAGCCTGATACCGTCACTGGAGACATAGTTTTTATCTTGCAACAGAAGGAACATCCCAAGTTTAAGCGAAAGGGAGATGACCTCTTTGTAGAACACACCTTGACCTTGACTGAGGCTCTCTGTGGTTTTCAGTTTGTCTTGACTCACCTAGATAATAGACAGCTGATAATCAAGTCCCAACCTGGAGAAGTTGTCAAGCCTGGTAAGCCAAAGAAACTTAATAACGGGCTTTTGATTCTGATGTTTGTACGATGCATCATTTTTGATGTCTTGGAGTCTCTCCTTCATAGGCTTCTTTGTCATAGCATGTGCTTTCAAGTATTAACTTAGATATCTTTGATGCGAATGCTAATAAATTTTGTTGTATTTGTATGATTTTCTTTGAACCCTCACACTGGTAACTAGACCATCGTCATGTTTTTGCTCTGTTGTATTTCTCTGTGTTCCTTTTATTTCCTTCCTTTTTAAAAATATTTACAAATGTGCATACTGAGTTAAACTTTTGTGGTCTTATTCTATACCTCACTTGCTCTGTTTCTACACGGTGAGCATGCATTGATAAGTATATGCCTCTACATGACTGTCTATTTATTCCATATCTCACTTGCCAATATAAGTATATGCCTCTACATGACCGTCTCTTGCTCATGGTTAAACAGTCTTCTTGCTGATTTACTTCTATTGACGTAAAAACATATCACTGGGGGGAGAGGGAGAGAGTATTCTATGGATGACGTTTCTCTGCAATTAGTTATCTACAAATATCTTTTGTGTTTACTGATATCGTGAAATCTCATTTTTTTTTCTGGGCACCATAGATCAATTTAAGGCCATAAATGATGAAGGAATGCCAATGTACCAAAGGCCATTCATGAAAGGGAAACTGTACATTCACTTCACCGTGGACTTCCCCAACACATTAACCCCAGAGTTGTGCAAGAATCTTGAAGCAGTGCTGCCAGCAAGGCCTAAAACACAAGCGTCCGATATGGAATTGGACGAGTGTGAGGAAACCACCTTGCATGATGTGAACATTGATGAGGAGATGCGTAGGAAGCAGCAGCAACAGGCCCAAGAGGCATACGATGAAGATGATGACGATATGCATGGTGGTGGTGCACAGAGAGTGCAATGTGCACAACAGTAATTTGATACTCTTTTTCAGTAGATAACAGTACTTAATTTCGTCAAGTATCAAGTCCTGTTCTTGGGTTTGATAATAGGGCTGATAAGAATTGACAGTCAGGAACAACATTGCTTCTAGTAGGAGATATAGATTATTACTATGACTTTGAAATTTTATTTTGCATAAAACTATAAGCAAAATTTTGTGACCTGAGATTATTAGTTGTGTTATTGTATGTGTCTAAAGGAGCTCCATCACCTATTGAAGATTTATCGATTGTTTTCGAGCATATAATAATCTAATTGTTTACCCATGATCACAATAAAACACACAAAAAAAAAAAAATGAAAATTTTCCATTCATAAAAAAAGTGAAAAATGAACTCTTTTGAAATATTCCATGAAACTTATGACGTATTACTACTAAGAGAAGACGGCTGATGATGATCGTGAATAAATAGGTTATTACCTAGTGATTTCCTAGGGAGTTTTTTATTCTATGTATTACATAATTACATATTTTATAAATATAATTTGTATTTAAATTAAAATTTTAAATAGATTTTGAGTTTGGAGTTTGGACTCTTATTATTTTTTAGAGAAAATTTTAGAAATAACAAACATAATAGACATAATGAGGCTCTATAGCTATAGTTTCAATAACTATGCTCCATAGTTATAGTTCTTTTGCTATAGAGGTCGCGGTTAGTATATTTCTGCCAATTTATATATTTCGTTTGTGAATATATAAATAGGATAAGTATATACAAATTTTGTATTTATACATTTAGAAATATTTTATAACTTTGTTTGTACGTTCCACTTGCCAATATACAAACATGGTAATATATTATGAATTTTTCATAAATCACATACAAATAGCTAGGATAAGCATATACAAAATTCTGAATTTATACAATCATAAACCGAATTATACAAATTCTGAATTCATACAAATCAGGCGAATCTGAGGAATTAGGGAAACTGTAGCCATGAATTACAATTTTCTTAAACTGTGGCTATAGTACCTAATATAGCCTAAATGTTTGCTACTCTGCATAATTTTCGCTTTTTAATACTCTATTTTATTTTTATTTTTTTAATCAATTTTTATTTGACCCACAGGCCGGCCACGAACTCATCAAGGTATGGCTGGAAAATTTTATTCATAAGAGTGTAAGGGTGCAGGGGTGTAGCTACAGCCACCCCAAAGTGTCCAACTGAACACCCTTTGTCGGAAAACTAAATTGTATAGATATGTCAAATTTTACATTTAAATGATGTACATTTAAAGTTGGACACCCTTGACAAAGCTACGTCTTTAGTGCAGTGATAATGATTAATGGGTGTCCATCCAAATGAAGGAGTTTCCAGGTCGAACCCCAAATAACAGAATTCATATTTCTCAAACCTCACAAATCAACACGCTTATTTAGGTCGCGTTAAAATCCTCTTTTCTTAAATGAACTTTAAAAATCTTAACCCAACTTTATTAAATTACGGATTAGTCCAGACCGATCTAACGAGCCTAATCCATATTAACGGCTCTAATCGTTGTGTAAAGGTGGGGAAACTGTTTCAAATGGTCAATAAAAACCACAACTTATATGTTTCCCATACAAACAATTATCTTAACATGGAGAGCCATTACAATTGAATTCACTTCAATTTCCTCAAGTAAATAAACTTTAAAGTAGCTGGATTTCCATATTGTCAAACATTAGACCTATTTTTATGGATATTTTATAGTTGAATGTCACTTTTCAATTATGAGAAATCATAAAATTCCCAGTTGATTTTATTGACTTGAGGGATCAATTATTATTCCATTGGTCGCCTTTATTACCTTGGCTTTGCTGAAAACTAAAATTTATTATATTGGATAAGAAATATACTTAGATTCCTTTATTTCAATTTGTGTGATATTATTAGTCCATTATAAAAATAATGATATATTTTTATATTTAAAAATATTTAATTATAAATTTACTCCCGATTTTACTGTTATTTTGGTACTTTTTCATCTAGAAATAATATTTACTGGTCACTTTTCGGCCTATGAGAAATAGTACTTTGTACTAGAGTTTGAATTTTAAACTCAATTATAATTGTTTTGTAAATCAATCCCTCTCACAACACATATTTTATCACTGCATAAGTTTTCCTCACATAAATTTCTCAACTCCACCAGTCAGTTAAAGTCAACATGGATAAAGAATGAGTTTCTAGTTTAACTAGCCAAGTTGCAATCTTGGGAAGCTACATGACTGGTAATGACCTTAACCCCCGCCCCCCTCTTCCCCCCACACCCTACAAATATAAAAAGAAATCATTAAAATTATACCTTCTTTTATCATGTATTAATTGTCATATTTCATTTCTCGAGAATCAAATTTGATATTATAAGTAACAATTTTTCTTGAAAAGATATATCGCAAAATGTTATCAAAATATATGTTTGACTTTTGTAAAATGAAACCCGACAAGTATTTAGAGACGGGGGAGGGGGTGGGGGTATATATGAACTAACAATTTAATAATTTTTCACACGATCAGTATCACTTGACCTATATTGTAATATATCAATAATTATCTCTATTCAAAGCAATAATATGACAATCCAATGTACGAAGCATTTGTGCTGATTCTTTTTCCTTGGTCAACCCTTTTTAGGTTGCTTGAGTCCTTCATGACATCATGTCCCTCACTAATATATATATATATATATATATATATAATTAAATAATTCTATGCATCTCATTTTCCATTCCATCTCACAAAAAGTCCACAATTAGATCCTCCATTTTTTCCCCTTCTACTCCATCATGAACAATACAATTATGGAAGATAGTGAAGGTCCAAATGATGTTGAGTTAAGTGAAGAAACTTTTGGAAAAAATTATGGCTATGGAATTGGATTTTCACTTGGTGTCCTAATATTATTTTCAGTCATGGCTTATGCTTCTTACTTATGTATCCAATCGCGATCGCGATCGCGCAACAATTCTAACATGCCTAATAATAATTCTTCATCATCTTCTTCTCATGGTAGCTCTACAATTGTTGGTGATGAATTGGTTTTTGTTCAACAAGGTATTGATGAAGAAATTTTGAGAAATTATCCAAAGTTATTATATTCTCAAGCAAAAGTTCATTATTATCATAAAGAGGATAATAATAATAATATTGATGATGATATTGTTGCCTCCGGATGTTCTATTTGTTTGGGTGATTATAAAGACAATGATATGTTAAGATTATTGTCTAATTGTGGTCATATTTTTCATGTTAAATGTATTGACCCTTGGTTAAGGCTTCATCCAACTTGCCCAATTTGTAGAAATTCTCCACTTCCAATGAAATAATAAAGTTGAGTACAATCATATATCATTTTTTCTTTAATTATCTGATATTCGAAACTCATCATTGATATATTTGAATTTGTGGAGCACAAAACTGAATAAAGAGAAAAATGTTCTTTATCAAGATTGTTTTTGTTCCCATAACTCAAAGTCAATACTTCTGATTAAAAGTGAAAGAATCTCATCTATTCCACCGCATTTTGTGATTTGAATCACCACTCACCCCTCATCAACAAACTTATTAAAGAAGATATAATATGGTTTTTCTTCCTTTTCCTTCTTTTTGTTGGGGTGTGGGGTGTGGGGGTTAATGTTATCTTCTCCTTGTTGTAAAAAAATCCAAATGACCATAAAGTAAATATTAGTACCAAATTAGGGAATTTTTTGTAAAGTGGCATGTTCTTCAATTTGTTTCTTGTTCACATACATTTGTAACTTTTTTTTTTAATTTCAAAAAACAGCTCTTTAGTCAAATTCAAAATTTAAAAGAAGAGGGGAAGAACCTTTCTCGAGAACGGAAAGATATTATTGTGAGGATGGCTTCTCGCATCCGTGGCAACCACACATAAATTATAGTATTATCTCTAAGTTTTTGTATTTATTAAGAAAAATATTTAATAATCTTAATTAGTTATTAGTTGACTAGTAAGATAGAGATTGAAAAGAAATAAAATAGGAAAGAAATAATACAACCTTCTTAATTTTTCTAAGAAATAAATATATTTTGAGCACAACAATGATTTGTTTATATTGCCAACACCATAATAAGTACTAATACACATATAAATTATAAAATGTCAATTCATTAGAAAAAAATGCAAATCATGCATATGGATAGCTTTTGAGCTGGCCAAAGAAGAAAACTACAAGAGAATATATCGAGATACTAAAAATCATATTATAGAAGGAGAGTGTAAAGTCCCAAATTTATTTTAAAATTTATTAATCGATTGGCGAATTATTGAATCTTAATTGAACTTTTTTTTAATTTTATTTAACGAGTCAATAATTACAGTTGAACCTATTGATTCAGGTCATTTCTTAGAAACGAATTATGTCGGGCTCTCCTATCAGTTTTCAATACATTCATTAAGATATCACATTAATTAATTAATCGGCAAATAGATCATTAATGTGATGCACAACTCCTTCGTGATTCCTCCATTCTAAATTAAAAGTCTCAAATTTAAATCATATGAAGAGAAAAAAACACTGATAAAAAGCAATTTCTTTTAAATGAATCTCATATGATACAAATTTTAATTAATCAGTGCCCCAAAGTAAATACCATACACGAAATGGAAACAAACTAAATAAATATATATTTTGTCTTTTAAGTAGAATTTGGTTGGGGCTATGACAGCTATATTGATATATTGTGGATAGTTTGATATTGGCTCTCCCCCACCCCCCACCCCCACCCCCACCCCACACATACAGACAAAACAATTATTTTTTTAAAAAAAAAAGCAAAGAAAAGGAAAGAGAGAATTATAATTTTATATCAGCCTTTTGACTCACTTGGGTTCAAGGGTGTGAACATAGTGATTAATGAAATAAACGGGACAATCATGATTTCACGTTCAAATTTTAGCAAAAGGCAAAAAAATAAAACTTAAGGTGATTTTCTTCTAAATTTAATCTGTCTGAATTTAGTGAATAAAGTTACATGACATCTATGTTTGTGAAAAATAGAAAATACTCGATAAAATAATCAAAGTAGACACAAACACCCAATACAAAATAGAATTAAAAAAACTATTTGAAGCCGTCTAAAATATATAAGTTAGGCGTTATAAATCATGCATTATATTTGAAGGAAGATGGCTTTTCTCATACTCAATTTTTAATATCATGTATTATCTTCCATGTGTGTAATTATATTTACTTGTTAGGTTTAGAGATCAAAGAAAATGCAAACTCACATTTGTTACGTAAGCGAATTCAAGATTAGAAGTTTGAAGGGGTCTACAATAATGTATATAATAATAACAACTAATTTATAGTAAAAGCTATTGAGTTCAGATGAATCTGTAATCAACCCTCTAATTTAAACTCTGACGGCGAAAGTGACTTTGTTGAAAAGGAAACTTGTCATTGGGAAGTTCATACCTCCCAATTCCAAAAATTATGTAACCAAAACAAAATCAAAATATTCACATTTATTTTTTCAAAACTAAAACAAGAACAAAATTGTCCCAAAACTAAACCATTTGTAGATCCAAAATGTTCAATTCTATATGATACTTTCTTTAAAACATTTTCTTCTATGCTAACTCTGGAATCACCCTATCAGCTGCTTTCTTTGCCTACAAAAAAGGACAAAAAAAAGGACAAAGAAGACTTCATTATTTATTAAAAAACACAAAAATATATAATGAAAATAGAACTGACAAATGGACGGATTGGATTAAATTTGTGCGGATTGCACTTTCACCTTTTTAAAAACCTAACAGTTAGGTTCGTCATTTCGGGTTCAATTTGTTAGGTCAAGTCAACAAAATTGTCAGAATTCAACCTATTCAAATTCGGGCGTATTTGAATGGTCACTAAAAAATGAATTGATTTTACCGTCTCTAAAGAGACCTTAAGGAAGAAGTGACACATCAAAACAATTGATATGAGTTTTTTTTAAAGGAGGGAAAAAAAATAAATAGATTTACCTCTTTGTCCCAATTTGTTTGGAGTGTAACTACTAAATAAATGAGGGCTTGAGCAAGAAGTGATAGAGTGAGTCCCAACCAAAGTCCCTTTTAATAACATACAAAAAAGTATAAAATCATTAGTGTTGTCATAATACATTAAAGAACTATATATGTTGTTCGGACTCTTCAGAAATGCTCCTATGCGCTCATGTCAGATTTCAAAAGATGCACTACTTTTGGAGAATCTGACATGCATCATATGACATTTTTGGAGAGTTTGGTGTCATAATACATTAAAGTACTATGTTGCACGAACTCTCCAGAAACGTTCCCACGTTCATGTCGGATCCTTAAAAGCTGCACTACTTTTGGAGGATCCGACACGCACCAAGCGACATTCTTGGAGAGTTACGTTCATTGTCATAATGCATTAAAGAACTATATCACATGGACTCTCCAAAAATGTTGCCGCACCGTGTCGGATCCTCCAAAAATGTACTACTTTTGAAGGATTCAACACGCACCATACAACATTCTTGGAGAGTTCATTGTCATAATGCATTATAGAACTATGTCAAACAGACTCTCCAAAAATGTTGCCGCACTCGTACATGCACCCTCAACATTTTTGAAAAGTCCGAGTAACATAGTCCATAAATGCTTCCACGACCGTCCCGTATCCTCAAAACATCCACTACTTCTGAAGAATCTGACACGAACTGTGTGACACTGTTAGAGAGTCCGAGCAACATAGTTAAAGAAGTAAACAAAATGCATAGAGAAGTACCTTTCCTCCAACATGGTAGAAAAAACCTAATACAATACCAGCAGGTATTCCCCATAGATAATAAGCTCCCAAATTAACAATTGCACCTATTTTTTGCCAACCACATCCTCTAGCAATACCTAAAATTTTACATTATTGAAACTATAAGATTGTTGAAAAAATGTCTAAAAGGAACTGTTCCTTTTTAGGATTTGAAACAAACCTGAAAGTACAGATTGATTTGCATCTATGAAGTGTGATCCTGCTATAAACATCAACATTTCAGATACATATGTTACTACTTCTTCCTCATTGCTGTAGCAATGCCCCCAAAATTTACGAATCGAAATGATGAACATTGCTACTAGAATTCCTTCTGTAGTAGCTAAGAACAATGCAGTATATGCTGCTATACGAGCTGCTTTTGGTCGTCCAGCGCCTAATTCATTTGAAACTCTTATGCTGATGAGGAACAAAGATAAAAAATGTGAGAAACAGTTATAAGGTAATGTTGAAAGAAGGAAAACGCGGAGTATGAAAATTTTCACCTTGTGGCACCACTTAGTCCAAAAGGCAACATGTATATCATTGAAGATGTATTAAGGCTGAAAAAATGGAGTATATAACAGTGAGTTAACACAAGGCGAAATATGAATGAAACATGATGTTGAATGTGATAGTGCTAAATGTGTTTGAGAACTAACCTGATTGAAAGAACTGAGGTTTCTAGTTTCGGATTAGGAAGAAGACCAGATAACAGAACCATCATTTCGAATGACCAACTCTCCAAGCTGAAACCGTGCATATAAAAAAGGCGATTTTTTCATATATTCAATGGAATTATATGTCTATGGCTCTATGCATTGGTAAGAAGAAGTGGCCGAGGAATTACCAAACCATAACGGCTGAAGGAATAGCTAGTCTAAGGTATCTCGGGATATCAGAAAACGCTACAATTGAAAATCCAGTCCAAGTACTTTTGCAAGAAGGCGATATCCCAATATATGCAGCTAGCAAGAACACGTTAATCCAGTAAGACGCAGCATTAGCCAGAGCAGCCCCTTTGTTGCCAAGGCCGGTTTTTAGCACGAGAAACCAACAAGTGAATAAATGCAGCAAAGTTGTGGCTCCTGCAGTAAGCATCATAGGGAGGACGTCGTTTTGAGCTTGTAGAAATCTCATCTGACATTGTAGTAGTGCATAGGCAAAGATGCTCGGTATCATGAAACGTGCATAATCCCCTGCTTCGGCTGCAATTTCCGGACTTTGTCCCAAGTTTTCAAGAATATGTCCTGCATTTGCCCAAATAAAGGCTAAGGGAATGCTGACTAAAAGAAGAACTATCATGGCCCTTTGCATATGGATACCAAGCATATGATATTGCTTTGCACCATATGCTTGCCCACAAATTGTGTCCAATGCACTTCCCATTCCCATCTGATAAAAAAAATAAAAATGCAAAGATCAAAAAGTAGATTTTTATTAAACAAATTGAGTAATAGTTAAAGAAGCAAACTGTTATAACACAAGTTCTTCTACTTCAAATATCATATGCTTGTCTATTTCGTTTTATCTGACTCTCTTTCCTTATTAGTCTGTTCCAAAAAGAATGAAACATGTCTGCATATCAGAAACAATTTATCCTTATGGTATTCCTTCGTAGCCAGAGAAATGTCATGTCGCATTTCAAAGTCTTACTTTCTTTCGTTCATAAACTCCGTGCCTAGTCAAATGCATGCCACATAAGTTGATATAGAGAGATAACTAGGCGAAAATGGGGAAAAAAAGCTCTAAGGTCTGTTTGGGCTTTAAGAGCAAAGCACAAATAAAGTGTGAGCTTTATTGAAGAAAGGCGCAAATGGAAAAACAAAAGAGACAAATATATGAATGTATAGTCCAAGACTAATAATTATAGGCATAATATGTATACAAACACCCAAACTTGGCCTTAGCAGACAAGTACTCTGACTTTGAGAGTGCATGTCTAGACACCTCAATTTAATCTCAACTGGCAACTAACCACTCCAACTTGTCTCCAATAATGTCTTGTGGACACCCGATACAATATAACGGATAAATCTTAGAGGTGTCTAGGTGATCATTTTGTATGTTGGAGTGTTCAACTGACATAGTGGAGACGAGTTGACGTGTTTAGGTGTACATATTCAAATTTGGAGCATTTACGCGCCTTTGACAACACTAAACTCTCATCTACATATAAAAGATGTGAAGCACAAAATACTCACCAACAAGCTGAAACCAGTGACAGTGGCAAATGAAGTAGCCATTGAAGCACCAGAAAGAGCTAACTCTCCAAGATGACCAACAAACATAACTGAAATCACCTATAAATAGAGGTTACAAAATCAGCCCATATATAAAAACATGATCCACCCAACCCCTTTAAGTTTGGATGGATTACTCGATAAATTTATCAACTTAGCTCATTTTAATCCGTTCAAATTCAACCTAACTCGTTCATCTGACGCCCTTACCTGTAAGCAATATAGAAGAAAATTAACTGACATTAAAGGCCCTGCTAATGCCAAAATCTTCTTAACTTCTTCAAGAAAATCATCACATTTTCTCTTATTCTTGGATTCTTCATTTCTTGATTTTGATATTATAAGTGGACACTCAATATCTTGAATATCCATTTTCCCTTCTCAAATTTTGCCTTCACATAAATAAATAGATTCAAGTTTTAAGATATTTAGCCCAAGGATATACATAAAAAAAGATATTTAGCATATAGATTTGGAATAGATCAATAAGGACAAATTTGAATTATATTTTTACACTAGGGACAGATATAAAATAAGAATATGACTTTTTTTGTATTTAACTTGTAATGTTCCAAAACAAGAAGATAGTACAAAACATCTGTTCAAATTCTACATCTAATTATGAATGGATAAAATATAGATGATTTTTTTATAGTATGTTTGAAAAAAGTACTTATTTTAAGGAGTTGAGGTGTTTAAGCGAGTTTTTAAGGAAAAAATAAGTGTTTTTGAGTAGTAACAGAAGTTGAAAAAATAGTTTAAGTTTGATGGAACACAAATTGCTACTTATATTGGGACTTTACTTGATGATCTTGATATTGATCTTAAACATTTTAAATGGTAAGAGATCCTTCCTATTTATAAGAAGAGAAAAATACTTAGTCACCAAGTAATTAGTTAGATTCTAATTAGATTAGTCTCATAGTAACTAAAAGTTATTCACTAATTATATTAGTCACCAACCAAAACTTGCTCTTCAAGTATAAATTAATACACATATTATACATGGACATTCAGTTTTAATATTATTTATAGCGGCAATTTTGACTATGTAGCTGAAATAACAATAGTTGAGTGACTTTTCTGTTACAAAATAAAGTTAAGTGACTTTATGATATAATTACCATTAGTTGAGTGATTTTGTGTTATAAAGCAAAATTGAGTGACTTTTTAAAATAAAAATTGTTAGTCAAGTGATAATACAAGAAATTAACTCAAAAAAGTACACAGCCTTTTTTTTTTTTTTTTTAACTTTTAAAAGTATCTTCTGTTCTTGTTTGAAAGAATTGTAGTTCTTTCTTTGGTTGATTCAAAAAGTAGAGTTATGCCACTTGAGAAAACTTGCTTGTCAAGTATTACATGTCTCAGATTGAGGCGGAACTAAGATTTAAAGTTTATGAATCTTGAATTTGTAATCAAAACACATAAGTTGTCTTTAGTTACTAGGTTCACAACTAAATATTTATATGTACTTCATGAATTTCTAATATAAATACATAATCTAAGCAAAAGCTACTAGATTCGTCCAAACCCATAGCTAATGATATAACTCTGCCTCTGCAAGGGGGTGTAACTTAGACAACCTACCTTGACGTGAAAATAGATGGTTGATTCTACGACCCAAACCCGAGACCTGTCACAGAGAGACATATATGTAAACAGTGTTCCCTGAACACAAGAATCAATGACTGATTCCAAGGCTCGAACCCATGACCTTTGAGTCACACGGAGACATATACGTAACAAACCTACCCTGATGCAACCATCAACATCTGATTCGCTGCTCAAACCTTGTGACCTATAAGTCACACACAGACATATGCAAACAGCCTACCTTGGTGCATAGTTGCAAACAGGGGCGGCTCAACGTAATTGGAGGCCTAAAGCGAAATCTTAATTAGAGGCCTAAAATCTAAATAAACTTCACATGCATTTATTTAAAATTTATTTTCTCTTACATTTCTAAATGCAAAGTATTACCTAATATTTTTTTTATATATAAATGATTTATTCGATTTCTTTTTCAATTATTAGTTTTAAATAAGATTTTATTAATTCAACGTTGAAAAATATTATTTTACTCGGGCAATCATTATATGAATTGTTAACATGGTTCTACAAGTAATAAGTTGACAAATTTCAAATAAATATAAGAGTTAGAACCATAGCTTTGATGAAGTTGATAATTTGGTTACCCCACATTTTACTATGGTTGTTGTAATGCTTGAAAATCTAAGAAGAAATGGAAAAAGAATTTACAATTCAATTTGTTCAACACTTTTCAACTATTAATTGATATTTTTGACAGAAAATTACTCTAACTTATCAACAATTTAAAGAAGAGAGTGTAAAAGGAGTTAAAAAGAAAATAATGTGAGTATTAGTAGAGAGAGTGTAAGAAAATAAAACAATATTTTCTTGATTTCTTCTATTTGAATGGGGTTGAAGAGAAGAAAATAATAATTTTAAATATATACTTT
This sequence comes from Solanum stenotomum, assembly GCF_019186545.1. Lineage (NCBI taxonomy): Eukaryota > Viridiplantae > Streptophyta > Magnoliopsida > Solanales > Solanaceae > Solanum > Solanum stenotomum. The sequence goes on from NW_026025075.1 coordinate 54,256, forward strand.
TTATCATAAATAATTAATGTTTTTCTTTAAAAAATTAACACATAATTTATTCTTGATAAAAAATTGAGGCCCCCTAAAATTGGGGGCCTAAGGCCAATGCCTTATTTTTGTATACATAGAGCCGGCCCTGGTTGCAAACATCAATGGAACAATTGGTTTCACGACTCGGACTCGTGACCTATAGGCTATAGATCACGCGTAGACAATTTTACTATTGCTCCAAGTCCAGAGAAAAATGATTC
>NW_026025076.1:0-1299 GCF_019186545.1 Solanum stenotomum
TTTCTTGCAATTGAATTGGAAAGGTCGATTTACATAGAATCTTGCTAATTTCTTCCACTCATATGCTTTTGTAAGTGAAACTCTTCAGAATCATTCGCTAATAGGGAAGAATAAAAATTGAAAAGATAGGGGCCGAGCCTTAAGTAGGCTGCCTACGTATCCACCAAGGAAATCAGGCCCGACGTAGTTCGAATTACATAAGATAACCTAAACGTACTCTTCCCAAAATTGATAGAGAGACTAGGCCCGAAAAGAGCTTCCTACGTACCCCCTATGGGCTCAAGTCTCGCGTAGTTCTTGATTACAATAAAAATGACAAACATAAGAGAAGTGTTACATGAATCTAAATCTACCCAAAGGTTTCTTTTCCTTCTTCTTCAACTGTAGGGTGACGATCCGATGCTCTCGTCATCTGAATCTACTTTTGTTTTACCTTTTCCCCTCATGGAGGAAGCATTCCCAAAATTTAGTTCCGTAATGTCCCGTTCAATTTCAGGGATCCTTGCAGACGTTTTAGTGATATTAATTATCTCTTGATCAATTTTTGCAATCTTTCTTTTCACCGAGGCTGTTTCCATGTCAACCTCAATAATTCTCTCTCGTAGCATCCATTCAGTTTGGTCCAGTATTGCAAGTCTCCTTTTGGCTGCGTCTATCCTCTCTCTAGTCTCGACAAATTTTCTGAACATTGACTCTTCAGTTTCTTCATCACTAACCAAAGCAATGGATGGGATTGGTGCGTTGACACTTTTTCCAGACATTCTAGCAAGTCGACCTTCCTGTGATGGATGAATAATCTTAGGGGATTTTTAGAGTAGACGGTTTATATATTTCTGAGAAACTTGGACAACACTTCAGAAGTAATTTGGACGGACTTTGTTGTTGTGAATTTTAATATATGCTTAGAGTGCTCTAAGAAACAAGAGTGGATTAATTCTGCTTTAGACAAAGTGACACATCACAACACAAAACAATTATATCAAGCAATACAGAAACGATTTATATCGCGTCCTAAACTTGTGACCTTTTTATGCCAAAGGTGGGCCTATCGAATTGAAGGATGTATGACGTCATTTGAAACATTCCGTTGCCCCAAAACCCAAATTTATACAAGTTTTACGAATAAACTAAATGGGGATACATAATAGGGGAAATGGGATACAAAATATCAGTCCCGCACAGGGGTTCAATCCTAGTCTATGCTTCCAAGGAAAGATCATATGTTTTTGATTTCTTATCATCTTCGAATGTCCACGCTCTTGGATGCTATAATAATTTGATTCTCCTTCGACTTGAACA
>NW_026025077.1:0-1420 GCF_019186545.1 Solanum stenotomum
AGATTAAGACACTTAGCAAAAGAATACTGCAATAAAAACTTTAAAATAAAATACTCACCTACCACACTACCACTTCCATGAATCCCCCAACTACCAGTTCCGCACCGAAAAATGGTATTAAACAATTGTTCAATAATAATACTATATCAAAGCGCATGGTTAATAGTATATCCTAACAAAAGGAATGTGTTCTTTTGTGGAGCTTTGAACCCTTCAACTAATCCAGAGTTGTTTGAGTTGTATGACGTTGTTGGACTATTGTATCCCGACGGAGGACAAGTCAAGAGTGATATTGCTGGATCGAGGTAGATTATGCCACAGTGAGCTTGAATCTCCTTAAATAAAGCAAGATATTCGAGCCTTAGCCTGAATACATTTCTTTTTCATTTTTGTTATTTTATTTTCAACTGTAATTTATTATATTTACAGTATATTACACCAACATAATAGATTTATATAAAAATTCACATGAAACAAACTACAATCACACGTTTTCATAAACTAGTATTAATAAATCTGGTTGTGATCCCATTTAACAACACTGCCTCACTTGTATTTCCAACCACATCAATGTAACATATCTAACAGGAATTGTAGGGGACAAGTCAAGAAGGACTACTGTTGAACCAGTGAAAAACATTTGTTGCAGTGGCCTTGAATCTCCTTAAAGAGAGCGAGGTATCCGCTCCTCAGCCGAAAAAGATTTTTATTTCTTCATTTCATTTTCAATTGTAATCTTGTAATTTTGTTATATTGTAATTTTTCACTAACATGACTTATCTGCCTGGTGGAAGAAACCAAATTTCAAATCCAGTACGATGGATAAGAGAAGATTATGTCTTGAATTATACATGGAGTGATCAGAGGCGGAACCATTATTAGGAGTTTGGGGATTCTAAATTTTCTTTTTCTTTCTTATCACTGAGCTGTCAATAAATATTTTTAGGGGTTCACAAATTATTACGTAATTTTCTAGTACAAATATAGAATATACGGAAAAGCTATTGGGTTCGTCCGAACCATAAACCCTCACCTAACTCCGGCTCCGACATGAACATTAACTTTTGCTTTAAAAGTTGATGCCCCACTTCTTGTCGTACACACTTTGATTCCAAGATGCCGTCAACGTAACAGTAACCCTATCGTGGCTGAATTGAACACCAGCATTGCTACAGTAAATGAAGAAACAAGTGGTTCCACTTTGTTCTGTCCTGACTGCCTCAAGGCGGCCACAGAATAGAGGAAAGAAATCTTAAATTCGGGTAAATTATTAAACTAATAAGAACTGTATCGTCATACTTCATTTAAGAATGAATCGTGTATTTTTATAAAATTAAAATAGAAATTAAATGATTTTCTAATTTGATCATTTCTTAGAGTTAGTGAAACTCCATGATGAATCAAGGAACTAGTGTTGGTT
>NW_026025078.1:0-240 GCF_019186545.1 Solanum stenotomum
TGCAAATTGTAAGCTTCTGCATGACGCCCAATTACCCTTCAGAACCCAACAAGTGGTATCAAAGCACATGGTTCAAAGATCCGGTGGTCCTATGGTTCAATGAGGTTGAAGAAAGGTTCAAGTGGTTTCAAATTAATTTACAACAAATTTGATGATAATGAAGATTTTTGTGTAGCTACATGTGAAGAAGAAGTTTCAACACATTTTCAATATTCCTGTTGCTGCAATTTTTAAGAATAA
>NW_026025079.1:0-910 GCF_019186545.1 Solanum stenotomum
AATCCACCACTAGAAGACATCAGATCCACGAGAAGGTCGTACTCAAACAACCTATTCATTTACACTCATTAAATAGTCGCAAAACATTACCAAAGCACTTCAGTCTCCGGCCGAAAATGATATGCACAATTTCGTAAGCCCGATCGATGGCAGAAACAACATAGCCCATAACCCTAACCAAGATAACACGGGTACCGTCGTAGTCGCCGTACAATGACCCTGTAATGATATACACCCACACTATAAAACCACCGTAGAACTTTTGATTTTTTGTTGGTGCAACTTCATCATCATAATATACTACGCAATCCATTCCCTTATGACGAACGTCACAAACTGTAGTTTCCAAAGTCGCAACACTCTCAACATAGTCATTCTCTTACTTACACCATTCTTCATTGTCTAGCCACTTCCGTCGTATAAGTCACACAAGCACTATTCTCGTTGTTGAATAAATGACCGGAGAAATAAGACGTTTCTGAAGTCTCTTAATAAATGTTCATCTTCCAATACCATAAACTCAAAACACATCCCTTGGCCACAACCATACTCACTCGTCTCGAAGAGAATTTCATGTCTGATCACACTTCATTTCCACAAACCTGTCACATCCGCATCAAAACCAGATCTAACACTAAAATCACGCGATGACACCTAAACTCGCACCCACGCAGGACCAACCACGAGTCATTACAATTAGAGACAGAACAGAGTGAAGTGATAAGAATTAGATCGGACCAAGGACGCACGATAGAGAATCAAGTGATAAAGATCTTTCCTAAAAGTCACCATAGCCTCTCGAAGATAAGTACAGACGTCTCCGTACCGATCCTCGAGACGCTACTTAGACTTGGCTTGTACACGTGAGACCTATGAACCTGAGCTCTGATACCATTTTGTCACACCCCAA
>NW_026025080.1:0-742 GCF_019186545.1 Solanum stenotomum
TTTTTGGGGTCAAAATCAGGGCGGAACCATCTTGTAGTCAGTGGTTTATTCGAATTTTCCTTGACGGAAAATTATATTATTTATGTACAATTAAAATAATTTTTTGAATATATTTAATAGACATATTGAATACCTTCTGGTGTTCTTGTGTATCCATCCACTTTTTTAGATTTTGAATATCTTTAGTGAAAATTCTAGCTTCGCATCAGGATCATCAAACTTTGAAAATTACTTAAGGCAAGTATCTTCCTCTTTCCGTTTTGTGTGTTGTGTCTAGGTGCTGACTGCTGGGTATTGTTTTTCTTTTTGAATTTTGTTTAAGAGTTGTACCGACTCTTCTTTTGTTTTTATTTATTAATAAATAAAGGGCCCTTGGCCATCTTTAAATTAAAAAAGGCACTACAAATAGCTCAAATCCGAGTCCAAATCTAATCGCTAATTGTAATTAAATTTCTCTAAATAATTAATTGATGGCAGAATTGTTCAACAAGCAGGCCCGGTTCTATTCCGATGCCCGGCCAACTTATCCCGGCAAATGGTTTTCGATGCTGGCTCAACACACCACCCGCCATTCTCTAGCTTGGGATGTTGGCACCGGCAACGGCCAAGCTGCCATCAGCGTAATCTTTTTATACTCCATTCGTTCATTTTTACTTATCACATTTGAATTTGAGACAATCACTAAAAAAATAATGATTCACACTGGTTTTTTTTTTATCGTACTACCTTTATTAATTGATGT
>NW_026025081.1:0-1152 GCF_019186545.1 Solanum stenotomum
CTTCTAATTATATATATGGCCAAACACACATACAACCCCTCTAACTTGTCCACATTTTTCATTTTGGCACTTTATCTTAGCCTTGTTCCATTTTAACCCTTGAACTCCATTTTTTATGTTCCATTTTAACACGAAATACTATTTTTATGATTTATTTATTTTTATATATATTCTTCAATTGCAACTTCTTATTTTAAATCGACATGTGCCATTTAATTTTAGTTAAAAAATTAAAAATTAACAAAAAATAATTCTTTTTAAAAAATAATAATTTCTTTTTAAGAGTGTTATGTATTTTTGTGTGAAAAATAACCGACGAAATTGTGTTGATTTTCTTTTTTTAAAATCACTGACAACCTTATAACAAAGTCAGTCGAGTTGTAACATTGTTTAGTAGTGTTATTAGCAATGAACAAGAGTCTTTTTTTAGTAGTGTTATTAACTAAGTCAATCGAGTCTTTTTGAAGATGGGTTTTTTTATTCGTATTGATTTATATTAAAAATTAAAAGTGAGTATTTGCATTAAATTTAGATAGTCTAAATGATAAGAAAAAATAAATAAGTAGTGTTATTTAATTTGATTGAATGTTTAAGAAAGAAAATCAAAGAACTTTTGTCAATTTATTTTCATGAAAAAATACAGAGAAATATAAAAAAATAATATTATTATTTGAAAATTTTTATGTTCGTTCGCAAATGATTAATTTTTTTAATTAACAGGCACACGTCTATATGTGTTTGGTATATATATATATATATATATGTATGTATGTATGTATGTATGTATGTAATTTTAATTAATAAAATCAACCTCAAAAGGTGAGTTTATATTCAAATAAATTAATAAATACCGACCTAAAGAGGTCGGTATATTTAAATAATTATTTTATTTAGATAATATCGATTTCACGATGTCGGTATGTTGACACCCAATTTTGACAGACCTATAACCCTTTCGAAAGTGCTATTTGGTTAAATACGTGTTTTTTTAAAAATATTCCGAGTTTAAATTTTTAATCGATTTTGTCTAAAAATTATATATTTTAGTTTGCATGCTTTATAAAATTATCGTAAATATTTTTAAAATTATAAGTAAAACTCGGAATAATTATTTTATTCAAATTTTTTAAAATTTAAGTGATTTTTATTATA
>NW_026025082.1:0-301 GCF_019186545.1 Solanum stenotomum
TCAGTAAAACGCGTTTTTGGGAAAATCTGGCACGCGCAAACCGCCTTTAGACAGTTTGGTTGCGTAGATCTCGAAAAAATACGCGGATTCAAAAAAAAAATCGCCTGAAACGGAAACCCGAGGCCCGAGTTATGGCCGTTTGAAGTTTCCTAAATTCAAAGCCACCTTCCACCTTTAAAATGCTGAATTTCAAACGGCCGTAACTTTCGGCTCGAACGTCCGTTCGACGAAATCTTTTTTTTGAAACCTCGTATTTTTTCGAGATCTATGTGGGGAACCCATCTCCCTTGTCTGAATTTTC
>NW_026025083.1:0-390 GCF_019186545.1 Solanum stenotomum
TCACTATTTCGGGCATAACTTTTTACTTTAAGGTCGGAATTGAGCAAACTCGGTGGCGTTGGAAAGAGGACTCAAAGACCTTTAATTGGATAGGTAAAGGTCCACCTAATTCATTTTGAGCTAAAAGATATGACCATTTAAAGTTGACCCTTACAACTCACTAGTTCAAATGACTAGTTTCCGGACGTCACGGTCATTCCTCATCATTTCATCAAATTCTCAACTCCAAACTCACATGTGAGGCTCTAGTTTCACTAGTTCAATTTTAGGGTCGTTACATTATCCCCCACTTGGGAACATTCGTCCTCGAATGACACTTTAAACACATAAGGGGGTAACGACTCAAGTAAACATCCCATCAGCATGCATACAACATCAATACAAATGCAT
>NW_026025084.1:0-532 GCF_019186545.1 Solanum stenotomum
GATCATTATTATACAATAATCAATTTATTAGTGGATTTGAGTGATCTTAAATCCATCATTTTTAGTATTGTTAATTTGAGATGATATTACCAAACATGTTGAAGTTGATTAATTAAACTCAAGAATGTAATTGAATAAATTATTTCAAGAAAAAGGAAAGTTATGTTTTATGTCCTTTTGTTTTTAGTTTGAGTATAAATTTTTTAGTTTGAAAGCAAAGATTAAGAAAACTAATTTTAATTCACAAAATAATACATGCAATTATATTGCTATCAAGCATATACAAACAACAAAAAGAAAATTAAAAAAACAGAAAAGTCCACTCCTGCAATCTTCTATTAAGTCCGTCGTCTCTGAACTCTCTTCATTGACCTTCTCATTTTCTTGGGATAAATGCCTTCAAAAAATTTGACAAACCATTCTGGCTTACGATATTTAAACATGAGGCTCCACACAACAGTTCCAACAACTAGTCCACAGCTGTAGCCAATGACTACTGATTCTCACGTAAATCCACTAAAAAAATATGACT
>NW_026025085.1:0-764 GCF_019186545.1 Solanum stenotomum
TCTCCAGCTACTCACGAGAGCAGGAAAATTGAACGAGAGTTCAATTATTTGATTGGTTTGTTCGTTTGAAAACAAAGAGAGGTTGCGTAGGATGGATAATGCTTTTTCCATGGAGCTTTCATTTTCAGGTTCGCTAAGATCCTCCAGAGGTAACATGATCAATTTGTCAAAACTTAACTTGATGTCCTCAATGCTGGAAAATGAGTTCAATGTCTGAGTTGATATTGATTCAGGAGAAACATCAACGTCATCATCATCCTGATGGACAATTAGAGCTCAACGTATATATCAACTATTCTTGAACCATATATAATTGAGGAGACAGTTGTTGGAAAAATAATTCTAGCATCTCAAAAAGACTTGTTTATATTATTGTCAGGGCCGTCCCCAAATTTTTTTTAAAAAAATACTATACATATTACTTATGTATTTTTAAATTGAAAAAAAAACATGTAAGAAGTATAAAAAAAAAAAAAAAATAATCGTTAGTTTTCCCCACTTTTCAAGGGAATGAAACATTTTTTGAAAATAATTTCCTAAGTGGGAAATTGTGTTTCCATATTTATCTCCTAAAAAATTGACCTTATATTATTATTTACCTTATACTTATCTTTTTTATTATTTTTATTCTCAATATTGAACTCTATTCTAAAAAATATGATTTATTGTTGCTTACAAGTTAAAAAAGAACAAAATTTGCTTTTGAGTGTCTTCTTCAAAATCTTAAGTGCAACAGACAATTATTATATTGAAGGAACGCAACA
>NW_026025086.1:0-656 GCF_019186545.1 Solanum stenotomum
CTTTTTTATTTATGGAAAGGCTACATTATATATTTCAAGTTTTGCTCAACACTTTATACAATGAGTGCAGATGTGGCGCATATGTACAGTAAATTCATTGGTCCACTACCTTCAACCGCTGAGGATTATGTATCTTCCCTTCAGAAGCTCTTTCCTACCATAGTGGACACCAAGATACTCTTGAATGCAAACGGTGTTTTTCGACAGACTTTAAATAAAAGCAACACCTCACTATCCAGAGCATTTGTCTCTATCTGTCCTCATATTGCTTTAGGTATCAAAACATCTAGTTTGGCTGATAGACCATGTGTAGAAGTGGAGGTTCAAGTAGATGAAAAAAGGTTACCACCAATCCTACTCTACTCTTGAGACTGAATCTACGTGATGCAATTTGTTATTTCAGTACGTGCTTACCATTTCCATTTGCCTGACTGTTTCTAGCGTGACAATTGATTTTGATTTACATCTTTATCTTTCGTTTTCTCCTGTTAGAATTCTGCATGCATTTGACACTGTGATGTTACGTGTGTCTCAACTGTGTTTGCTTTGCATCTTTGGTCTATCTGATTAGGATTGTGAAGAAAAAATTTTCGCCTCTTTCAGCACTCCTATAGCATTAACCTATTGCGCTGTATCTCGATTTATAATCAAAATGA
>NW_026025087.1:0-292 GCF_019186545.1 Solanum stenotomum
GGGAGGCTACAGGATGTCTTTAGGAACTTGTCGCTTTTGTATCACTGTCGTGCATTGTATGTCTTATCGGTTTCTGAAATTTTACTTGTACCACTCTTTTATAGGGATGGCTCGCACGCGTGGTAGGGCCCCAGCTAGGGGTAGAGGCCGACCTCGAGGTCGTGCCAGAGCTACAGCACCAGCCCAGGACCGAGAGCAAACTCCGGAGCCGATGATAGAGCCACCAGCAGTTCCAGCACAGCAGCAACCGATGGGCTCGGGACTAGCCCAGCCACCGCCCAAGCCTGTGGCA
>NW_026025088.1:0-732 GCF_019186545.1 Solanum stenotomum
CAAATTAGCTAGCTATTCCTAATCCCAAGTTCAAACTATTAGTCCTAAAATCTCAATAATAATTCAAACTAACTCAAATAATACCCAAGTTCAAACAACTCCTTAAATACCCTAATTCAATCTAATCTTACAATTCCAAAATCAAACTAATTAACTTAAGAAATACCGAATTTCAAACAAATCCTAAGATACCCTAATTCAAACTAACCCTAACATTAAATTTTTCAATTCACAATAAACAAACACAAACTAACAATCAAATAATACCTAATTCAAACAAACAATCAAAAACCCTAAATCATTCACTTACTAACTAACAATCAATCAAACTAACAATCAATAAAACTAAGTATATTAGTACTCTAATTTTGTGATACTTCAACTAAATAGAAACAAAAGTAATCTATTATGGAGGTTCTAAAAAATCACCTTCACTAAGAAGGTCGGGGATGGAGGTGCTGGTCGAGATGGAGGCGGCGCCGGTCGGAATGGAGGTGGCGCCGGTCGGGATGGAGGCGCGCGACCTCCTGCTGCTGGGCGTGACTTCCTATGCAGCTGCCGCGACGTCCTCTGCTGCTGCGAAGGTGGGTGGCTGCGGTCGGGGATGGCGGCGTGGCGCCAGTCGGGAATGGTGGCGTGGCGCCGGTCGGGGATGGGTGGGGATCGGCGCCGATGGGAGTGGGTCGGGGGTGGATCTGGAGTGGGGAGTAAAAGTGGACTTAGGTTTTGAGA
>NW_026025089.1:0-323 GCF_019186545.1 Solanum stenotomum
TGATCGGTTGCAAATTTCTTCATGTCCGTAATTTGGGGAATCTCCTGTTTCCCTCCTAGTTGTCTAAGGACTCGACCGGGAGCATATGGTCTAGTCCCTCTTAACCCAGCAAATATCAAGTAAGGGGTCTTTCCCGCTCGAATCACCATTTGCTTTGTTACTACCAAGCATTGGATCGACCACTGCACATTTTCATCTCTCAAACCCTGAAGTCTCGGGTACCAAAATTCTTGGCCTCCAACCCTGTTGAAATGATTACGTTGCACCCAGCAATCGTGACTTTCGAGTCTGTTCAGTCTTTCCAAGGGATCTGGTTCTGTTGG
>NW_026025090.1:0-322 GCF_019186545.1 Solanum stenotomum
AGGAAAGGGAATAAAGGTGGTGCCTCCTTTTATAATGCCCGAGTGGAGTCACATTTGACTCTCAAAGATGATGCTCAGGTAGGGTCTTCTCAAAAATATGATAAGAATGTTGAGGCGAATTTAGCATTGAAAGATGATGCTTTTGATGGGCTCGATGATATTACTCATCTAGAAGCTGAGGACTTCTTCGGGGATCGCAACTGAAGATTGATAATTAAACTGGAAAATGAATAATGTTTTTTTTTTTTTATGTATTTTTAATGTCTTCATTAAAGTTTATGTACTTAAGATTATTTTTGTTAAATTTCGTACTTCTTATTAT
>NW_026025091.1:0-493 GCF_019186545.1 Solanum stenotomum
ACTTTGAAAACCAACTTAATAATTTCCCACTGCCTTGAATATGAGTAAAGGAAATTTGGGAAAAATGGAAGATAGGAGAGGTAAAAGGAGAAGATGGGAGGAAAGGATTAAATAGTGGAAGTTGGAATTGTTAGGGATGGAGTTTGTGTGTGAAAGGGTGGGAAATATGAGAGGTTGTAAGGGTTGGGAATTGAGGGAAATGGGGGATGAATGTAAAATTGGAGGTTTTTATTAAAAAGGGTCGCGGGTCGGGTCATTAATTTTAAACAAACAGGTTTGACGATAAACCATTTATGATCCGTAATAATTCCTACAAACTGTCGAAGGCCTCCGTCATTCTACTCAACACTTGGAAAAAATTCAGGAAACATACCTGGGTCTACGGATGCAGACTACGGACCATCAAAGTTTAAACTGTTCGTATTGCGCATCCGTAGACTTAAAGTTATTATTGTGTTAGGACTAAGATTCTACGGATGCCATCTACGGTTTG
>NW_026025092.1:0-493 GCF_019186545.1 Solanum stenotomum
AACAAAAAATAAAATTATACATAAAATCAATATTTATAAAGATAAAACCACATTAAATAAAAACAAAATTTGGCTCAATCTTTGTTGCCTAAATACATATATGAAAATTTTAAAGAGAAAACAAGTTGTTATAATACCCTCTTAAGGGACCATTAATTGGGGGAATTATCTCCAGACAGGTGATCTTCATCATGGTAGATGTTTTCAGCCATATGCCAGATTTGTAATAATATATTATCTGAACTTTTGCTTGTATGCCGGCAACCACGAATTAATTGACAAAAAATGTTGCTCAATAATATTATTTAATTACTTTTTAATTTGTTGTAAGGACTAAATGGTAATTCAACTTTGAAGATGGGAAGCAGCTTCCCACTTTTAATAATATATGATGATATGATCTATACGCCAATTATTACTCTTATTTGACTAATTAAACATTTTTGAATTTTAGACTTGAGATGATTTTGAAAAAGTCTATACACCAATTAAT
>NW_026025093.1:0-222 GCF_019186545.1 Solanum stenotomum
ATATGGATTAGTCAAATGGGTAAAGCTTCTAACTTTTATTCACTATAAACTCATGATATCACTAAAAATATTGCAATTTCTCTTGCTTTTTATGTTCTTCTATAGAACAAATCATTTTTCACTATAATTGAAAAGGTGAAGTCTTTGGCCCTCAAAAAATATATATTTTAAATGTAATTTGTTACTTATAATCATTTTTTTTGTTTAATTTTATATTGAATA
>NW_026025094.1:0-352 GCF_019186545.1 Solanum stenotomum
TTTAATTTCTGACTAATTCAAATTCGAGCTGTGTGAATCCACACCATCATCTAGAGCTGCTAGAGGACGACTCAAATTGGGTCTTTTTTTTTTCTTTCGATTATAGGAGAAAATAGTAAAATTGTCCATCGAGGAGGTGTGCTTGGTATATGTGGAAAATGTTTTTCTAAAAAATATTTTTTTTAGAAAATAAGTAAGTCTTTTACTTATTTTTTAAAAATATTTGTTAAGTAAGTAAAAAATTATTATCCCAAAAATATTTATATGTGATCTAGCATAACAATATGAGGTGGGATAAGGTAATGAACAAGATTTGTGGGGTTGGATGGTTAGGTGAGCAAGTGGAGACGAT
>NW_026025095.1:0-2932 GCF_019186545.1 Solanum stenotomum
ACTACAACTACACTTTACCTAACCTACAATCTTCTACCTCTGTTGCATCAAGCTCACACCCACACCACTCTCTCACCTCTTTTGCCACTAACCATGACAGTATTTGCTTCACTTCTTTTTGTCCTGATAGCCAGCAGTTGGTTGAAAACATTACACATGACTGTGAACCTTGTTCATATGAAGAGGCAATCTTGTCTCCTGCCTGGCAGAAGGCAATGACACAAGAGTTTGAGGCATTATATGCCAACAATACTTGGGAATTGGTACCTCTGCCCAAAGGGAAGAAATCCATTGGTTGTAGGTGGGTGTATAAGATCAAACACAAGGCAGATGAGAGTGTGGAAAGATTCAAAGCAAGGCTGGTAGTTAAAGGATACACTCAACAAGCTGGGATAGACTACACCGAGACCTTTTCTCCAGTGGTTAAAATGACCACTGTTAGAACTTTGATCACTTTGGCTGTTAAGAAAGGCTGGAATTTTTATCAGCTAGATGTCAACAATGCCTTCCTTCATGGTGATTTGAATGAGGAAGTGTATATGACATTACCACAAGGTCTTATGGTAGATGGTGTTGACATGGTGTGTAAATTGAAAAAATCATTGTATGGTTTGAAACAAGCTAGTAGACAATGGTATGATAAGTTGACAAGCAGTCTTTGTTCTAGAGGATACACACACTCAAATAGTGACTATTCACTGTTTTATAAAAGAAAAGGAGGCTCTTCTTTGGTCTTTGTTGCAGTATATGTTGATGACGTAATCTTGACTAGGACTGACCTAGAAGAAATTGACTCCTTAAAGTCTTTTCTACATGATCAGTTCAAGATAAAAGATTTGGGCAAATTGCATTATTTCCTAGGTTTAGAGATATTGTATAGGCATGATGGTGCTTTGATTTCTCAAAGAAAGTTCACCACTNTTGAAGGAATTTGATTGTTTGAATTACAAGACTGTTGCATCACCACTGGACTGTATTGTAAAATTGCAGGCTGCTGATGGCAAGTTGTTGCCTGATCCTACTCTTTACAGAAAATTAGTAGGTAAGCTTAATTTTCTCACAAATACAAGGATGGATATATCTTATAGTGTACAGCAGCTCAGTCAGTTCATGCAGACTCCTAGAGAACCACACTTGAAGGCAGCTTACCATGTTCTCAGATACTTGAAGCAGGATCCTTCATTGGGCATTTTTATTTCCAATACTCCTGCACTCAGTGTCAAAGCTTTCTGTGACTCGGACTGGGCAGCTTGCCTTGATTCAAGAAAGTCAGTTAGTGGTTATCTAGTTCTTTTGGGTGATAGTCCCGTTAGTTGGAAGTCCAAGAAGCAAGCCACAGTGTCTTTGTCCTCTGCAGAAGCAAAATACAGAGCTGTAAGACAGGTGGTAGGGGAATTGGTCTGGCTTGAGAGGTTGCTGGCTGAATTATCAGTAAATTGTCATTTGCCCATACAAGTTTTCTGTGATAGTCAAGCAGCAGTGCATATTGCCAAGAATCCAGTCTTCCATAAGAGGACTAAACACATAGAAATAGACTGCCATTTTGTCCGAGATAAACTTCAAGAAGGTCTCATTTCACTTCACCACATTCCTACAGAATCCCAGTTGGCAGACATCCTCACCAAGGCCCTAACTGGGGTTAAACACACTACTTTATTACGCAAGTTGTCTGTAAATACATCACCTCCAACTTGAGGGGGGGTGTTGAGAATATAAAGTATGAAATTAGTTAGTTAGTTGATGATCAGTGAAATTAGTTAGTTAGTTGATGATCAGTGAAATTAGTTAGTTAGTTGTGAACAGTAAAGTTAGTTAGAAATTCAGTTAGAGTCAAGTTTGTTGATTAGTGATTTTGTATATATATCTCCACATTGTAATACTTGTTCTTTCTAATTCACATTCAATAAAAGATATTTTTCTCCATGAGTTTTCTCTCTCGATTGCTCTCTCTCTCATCAATGAGTTCTCCATTAATGGAGTTTGGGAGCTCACATTGTTGATTTTATCACAATTTGTTTCGTGCAAAATGAGAGACTAACAATGTGAAGCTTGACACATCTTATAAAGGAAAAGGTATGTCATTCTATTTTTTATGGTTACTCTCATTTATATAATACTTGTTTTGTAACAGGAGACTCTTACTTTGTTGTTGAATTATAAAAGATTTTTTGGTCTTCTCTTTCTCTAAGATTTCACTGCCTTTGACAAGAAAAAGACGCGCGTTTCCCTCTGAGAAGCACAATTGGAATATATACTTCAATACACACTTTACTATTTCTATCCAGCCTGCTTATGTTTCCAGAAACATCCAATTGGTAAGTTGCCAAGTCAAGATATGTTGTATTTCAAGATGTCATTATTAACTTTCGACTTTAACAAGCCTTTTGATTTAAATTAAACGACATTATGGTAAGGTGTTTGTGATTAGGAGCTATCTCCACTAGAGTTTTTAAGCAAGCAAGACCTCGATTAAGTGGTATGAATACTTCGAGTGTTTCATGTTCATCCAATTGCCAAGAGAACTACAATAAATTGTTGAATGCTCACAACTAAAGTCAAACACACTACAAAGAAATAGTGAATAATCATAATCAAATGATGGCTACTTGCAAGTCATATATGATAATGAAATAAGGGACATTACCAGTACAATTTGTGGGGTCATTATATTCTCCTACTATAATGGTAAATATAACGTTTACATTCTCTCTTCCTAAATGATCTTGATTGTATATCAGATGTACTAGTTTAGTTGCAGCCATTTTTTTGCACCCATAATCTGTCAATGTCTTATTCATTAAAACAAGTGAACAATACTTAGAATTTAATATGCCTCAATGCCATAATTTGTGGTTGCACATAGATTTCCAAATTTCCCAACAAATGATAGAGTTCAAAGACTGAATAAGTGTTGCATGAACTTTGTTTTTGG
>NW_026025096.1:0-2926 GCF_019186545.1 Solanum stenotomum
AACTCCATTTTCTGCCACCATTTTTGCCTAAATTAAATTTCATCCACGGTAAACTAAGATTTCAACAAAATAACAGAGTAAACTTCTTTAAACTAAGTTAAAAAGAAAATTTAAACCAACAAAAATATTCCATTCACCATCAAGCTATTTATTAAGATCAAAAAAAGGAAAAATGATCATAGCTGCAGATGTTTCTGCAAAAGGAAAAGCCAACGGGGGCGGCCAGTTTTGCTGCAAAAGGCGTTTTGTTTTTGTGTGGGTGGCGGGTTGTTGGGAACAAATCGGGAGGGGGATTTGGGGTGTTTCTGCAAAAGAGTTGAGGGGTATTTGGAGAAGACGACTCAGTTGGTGGGATGAGGTGATTGTTCTTTTTATTGATTTCATATTTAATTTTTATTTTATTTGGTAATTATTTGGGTCATGTGTCATTAATTCATTGGTCTATTTTTATTTTTATTTTTACTAAAAAATTAATTATTTAAAAATTACTTTTGATACAAATGACAAATATTATCGTTTAATTTGTCATTTTATACATTATTAAAGAGTGTAAAATACGCACTATTTATTTTTGCTGACGTTTAAAAAAGTGTCAAAATGACACAACAAACTCTACATGAAGTGTCTAAAATAAGCATGACTCAGTTAAAATGTCTAAGTGAAATATAATAACAATTTTAGGAGATCACCGAATCAAGTCTTAATCGTATATAGTAACTTGGAAAATATAATAAGAATATTAAGTTACATTGATAATTATGAGTAAAAGCTCGTTATATACTATCAGGTATATAAACAACTTAGATTGGGCAATCAATTAAGCCATGATATATTTGTTAAAGTTTATAAACGGTAGGAATATAATATAAATAGTTGAATAATATGACGGAGGATAAATTAAGTTGATCAATAAATAAAAGTTGAAGGGTCTCTTTAAACTCATAAATTACTACGGATCGGATAAAAAGCACATGACAGAGTAACTAGAAGAAAGTCATCAGATTATCTTAAAATATTATATCAAGAAATGTTTTACCTTCTTGCAAAATGTGCAGCCATTGAAAAAGTGTATAATAGCCGGCCCTAGCTCAAAGACTTCCAAGTGGAAAAGAAAAGCAAAATTGCTTGGACAAATTATGAGAAAAGTGTATGCTTCTGCTCTATTATATGAGGGATGGATAGGACAGAAGGAGAAATTTTTTATTACACGGCACACCTATTGTCAGTTGTTTGAGGCTTTCTTTGGCTGCCAACTGTACAAATGGGGACCATGACGTACTATTTCATTTTATTTCATCTTTATTACTTATCTTATTCATTTTAAACTTTTCCTTTACTTTCTTTTTTTCTCCTTTTCCTTTACTTTCCTTTCCTTTTTCCTCCTCTATGCGTTACATTTATTGAGATCATAAAGAAATTTTGAGACTTACCCAAAATGTCTAATATTTCTATTTTATTTTTATATATTATTTATTTATTTGAGGAAAAATTTAAAGTGAATGTGACGAGAAAATTTCAATTTAATTCTTGAATGAAATTGAAGAAATTGAAGGTAGTGAAATTACAATTAAAAAAACGTAAAATTTTGCGTATTAATTTCATAAAATTGAACCTTTTATATTTCTGTAAGTATCTTATAGAATGATATATAAGGAATATGAGAATTTAGATATTTTGTGGAGTAATTCGTTTTTGTGTTCGTTTATAAAAGTATTATACATTGATTTTTTATATAAATTAATGTTTTAAAAATTAAAAAAATGTTATAAATAGTTTTTTTAAATCACTTGGTTCTATTCATGTGTTTCTCTTTACAATAATCAAATTGTTTGCATTTACTTCGTAATTTAATTTATATTTTTATCTTGATTGTCAAGAGTGCATTTTCATGTTCAAAATAACTCATGTTTTTAATTGATTATTTTTATGTAAATCAAACATCATCAAGACATAGTATATTGCAGCTAAATATTTAACTTTTTGCCAAAAAAAAATCGTTGAAACGAATTTATCATAGTTATTAGTAATGATTAAATTCTTAGATAATGCAAACACTTTTTTTGAAGGATCCTATATATAACTAGATCAATATTTGGATTAATTACTTGAGTGAATCCTTTTTAAAAAATAATTACTTATTTTAAATATACTTTTTAATTATTACCACTTATAGCAATATAAAACAATACTCTATATTTTATTACATTTTTCTTCCTCTCGCCTCTTTCTCTTTTTTCTCTCTTAGCTTTTTAATTTTTCTCTCTTTCTCGCTCCTTTCTTTTTGTTGCTCTTTCTCTCTTACTTTCTTTTTGCTGTTTTTTCTTTTTTTGCTTTCCTTTTGCTGCTCTTTCTCTCCCTCTTTCTGTTGCTTTTTTTTCTTCTTTTGTTTCTCTCTCTACTTTCTTTCGTAGAGTAGTCAATGATACGTAGAATGAATAAAATTTGTATTAATAATTAATTAATTAAACAAATAATTTAATCGTTACAAATGAAGAGACATAATAAATTGCAAAATGAATTAAACTTGAATTAAAAATGTATTACACACATTTAAAGTTGAATTCAAAATGTATTACACACAATGATCTATAGAGTAAATTAAACTTGTATTAATAATGAATTAAACAAGTAATCAAATAGTAACAAATAAATAAAAAAAATTGCAAAATAAATTAAATTGCTTTAAAATTGTATTACACAATATTAAAATTGAATTAGAAGAGAGAATTAAAAATGAATGAAAAATGTAACTAACAAAAGACAAGACAACGATCTATAAACTGAATTAAACTCATATTATTCATGAATAAAACTTATATCATATGTATCTTATAAATTATCTTTGCTTTTATCACTGAGAAAATGAGTGATGGTTGCAATATGTATTAAAAATGTATTCACTACTAAAAAACTGCTAAAAAGCGAC
>NW_026025097.1:0-788 GCF_019186545.1 Solanum stenotomum
TTTTCGAGGAAAAGATCTTTCCAACAAAATCAAGACTAAAGTCACTTTGATATTTGCAACTGGGACAGAATTTTTAAGAATATCTCAAAAATTCTGTGATTTGCTCACCAACGATTAAAGATAAACCAAGATAGTTAACTGGGACAGAAATTTTTAAGAATGACCTCAAAAATTTCAACTGAGTTTATCGGCAGTTTAGAACAACTTTGAATACTTCCCAGCAAGTAATCGAACAGATCTCAAAACACCAACTCTAAATGACGTTTATTAAACTTGACGTGACATGACACTTAGCAGTGACATTTCCCAAATGCTACTTTTTGAAAATCTATTTTTTCTTAAAACTTGTCCTACGTGTTTCAATTATTTTTGCATAAAAATGTTTTGTCTTATCTATCAAGAAGCGGGAGATCGGAGAAATCAACCGGGGATAGTAAGACAAGGAGCAGACAACCGAAGAGATCAACACAGATCAGTTCATTTTGTAAAAAACTAACAATTTTTCTGTGGATACAGGTCTATAGGTTTGCCTCAAGATTAGCATATTCTTCCATTCAATGAATATAGAGAAGTCAAAAGGGCGAAGAGCTCCCCAAATTGATAACTTTTCTGTGGATGCAGAAAATATTTCATGCTTCTTATACCAAGAATTGGGAATAAATATGAGTAGCATTAATTTATTCAAATTCTCAGCAAGACAAGGTTCATAACGAACATGCAATTATGTTCGGAGATGGGATAAATGAAAACCTTGAAGATAGAAATATTATTATTTTCCAGCAACTAAA
>NW_026025098.1:0-11755 GCF_019186545.1 Solanum stenotomum
AAGTCCGTGAAAGTTCAATGAAAGTATCGCCCAGTTGAGGAAGCTACTTGGGAAACCAAGAGAGACATGTGAGACAAGTATCCCCAATTATCGTCGATTCAGGTACTACTTCATTCCTTCCTTAGCCTATTTTCTTAAGTTTTGTCACTCAGGGACAAGTGATGGGTAAATTGGTATCTATTGTAACGACATGTTTCCGTCGTTATATAAATGCTAACGGGGAAAATTTAAGACCAGAAAACTTTTTCGTAGTATTTGGATTTTCCCAACCTAGTCCAGATTTGGACGAAATCAGAGTCTTTAAGGTTTAGGGAAATCTGGTAACAATCGGGTGATTTATTTATAATTATGGTTATATGAGTGGTTAGATAACTTGTTAAAAAACCCGTATTACTTTACGAAATTGAATTCGGGCGAGTAGAACTCCCGAAATCGATCTTAGCGTATAGGGTATTTTCTTATCGTCGTTGGTTAGATGCGTGTTGTGAAATGGGGGTTTTGGAATCCTTTAAATAGCTCACTGATTCCGTGCCAGCCGTTTTAGCGGGATTAGTGTCGCTCTGGCGGAGTCACTGTAGCGAGGTGAGGGCTATTGTGGCGGGGTTCGCCACGACTTAAAGTCATAAATAAATCCCTAAACGACCTCATTCTGCACTTTTTGATTTTTAGAGCTAAAGAACAAACCCCAAGCGACTCCTACTCGTTTTTCACCATTTTTGAGACTAAAAGGTAAGTTTTTCACTCCCCGAATCTATTTTTCGATTCGTAGAATGTAATAGAATGGGTGAACATTGATGGAGGCTTGTTATAGATTCTATGGTGGAAACAACCCTAATTTGGATAATTTGGATCATGGGTTTGATCTAGGGTTCATAGAATTGTTAGTAATTCGGGTAATTAGTGATTGTTTATTGATTCCCGTATTATATTGATTGTTTGTAGACCAAGAACAAGCGGAACGAATCTGGAAAGGAAAGGATCAAGTTTCTTAGGATTTCAAGCTTGTTTCGAGGTAGGTGATGGTTGTTATTCTATGATTATGTGATGCATGTTTGTTCTTGCTTCATTATGATACATGTATGTATATGAATGTTGCATTATTGATCACACTTGTTGTAAATGAGATAGATGAATGATGGTTACCATGAAAGCATGACTTAATTGTTTGATCTTGAGGATATACTTGTGATTGTGATTGTGATTGTGGTGTGTTGAATGGATCGGTTGCCACGTTTCGACATAACTAACTTGGATCGGTTGCTACGTTCTGGCATAATTATGAGATCGGTTGCCACATTCCGACATAATTATTGGATCGGGTACCGCATTCCGGTATGCTAACTGTTTGGGTTTGGGTTCTATGAGAGGACTAATGACTTGTCATAATTGTGTATCTTGAGAAAATGTGAATGTATGTTACACTTAGTGGGATACCGCATGATCCTACCAGTACACTGTGATTGTGTACTAATACTGCACTTGCTCTTATTTTTGTGGAGTACATGACATCTTCAAGCGGCTATTAACCGACCTCGCTTAGGAGAACAGTGATCGTTCGAATTCAAGGGTGAGTCAATTCTTCCGAGCTGCCATGGGTTCTCTTTTGTCTATGTCCACTATTTCCGGACTTAGACTATGTTCTAGTTAGTTATTAGTGCATTAATTTGGGGGTTGTATCCTTCTGGTTTAGACTTGTTGAACTTTAGATGTTTTGGTACATTGACTTATAGGTTCTAGGCATTACTTACCCAATGTTAGTTTATTGTTGTTAGACTTTTGTTAGAGGGTTGTATCCTTCTGGTTTAGACTTGTTGAACTTTAGATGTTTTGGTACATTGACTTATAGGTTCTAGGCATTACTTACCCAATGTTAGTTTATTGTTGTTAGACTTTTGTTAGAGGGTTGTATCCTTCTGGTTTAGACTTGTTGAACTTTAGATGTTTTGGTACATTGACTTATAGGTTCTAGGCATTACTTACCCAATGTTAGTTTATTGTTGTTAGACTTTTGTTAGAGTGTATGAGAACTCTATTTATTTCCTTAGTATTTAACTTGCTTCCGTAACTTAAATGCCTTAGTTTTGATTTAATTGCTTGGTTTGAATTGTAGTATTGGTTCTCCCAGCAGAGGATTAGTGTGGGTGTCAATCACGACGGTCTGGATCGTGACACGATGGACTGCACCCTTGAGTTCAAGTAATAACGGATCGCTGTCTTGCTTTTCCTTAACTTCCACTACCAAAGAAGATTCTGCCCTATTTTGAACTATTACACCACCATCTAATATGGTCATAAGACGAACTCCTAGGCGAACAAGTTTGTGAACATCCTTTGCTAGCTCTCTTCTTTCTTCCGTTGAATAATTATGAACATCAAGAAAGCAAAAATCCTACTCAATCAGCTTTTATCTTGTACAATTATCATGTGTCACCTGTCTCCTGCATTTATGGTATTTAATCAAACACAGAAAACATTAACGTATATAGAAAAATCTTTTAAGAAACTTATCCCAAGAAAAATAATTTCTCCCAATAAATAACCTCATGCAACCTTAATATATACTCCATCCGTTTAACCTTACGTGTCATTAGGGATGGCAATGGGGCGGGCGGCGGGATGAGTTTAAGGCTATGCAGGGTGGGGCGGATTTAAGGTTGTGCGGGGTGGAATCAGTTAAGGATATATGTGATTTTATGTGGGTTTAAATTTAATTTTAACTTTTTACGTGTTATAAGATAAAAGTGATAGAATATTATTTATTAAGATAATGTATTTAAAGCTACTAAAATATTCAAGATGTAAATGAAATGGTTAATAAAAAATAATACAATTTCTTACATGTTTTCCAATTGACCTCTAAAAATTAAATTTTGAAGTCACTATCCTATTAAATTAATACAACTTAATGAAAAAATGAATTTATTTTTATATGAATTATATTTTTAGTATCAAACTTAACTAGAAAAAGAAAATATTAAAAAAATTATGCGGGGCGGGATGGGGCGGATTGAAAATGGAAAAAAATTGTTATGCGAGGCGGGGTGGATTAAAAATTTAGCGGGTTAAGCTCAATCCGCACCACCCCACACCACACCACCCATTGCCATCCCTACGTGTCATCCTAATTAAAAATAAATTATTCAGAATAACATATTGTTTTTAAAAAATCAAGATATAATTAGTTGTTTGTCTCTGTTGACACCCAATTTTGACCCTCCACAATTTAATCAATTTTCAAGCTTCTTCAATATCAAACAATTTGAAATAATTGTTTTTGAAATTAATCAAAAATGCTTTCGAAATTATTTTTTTAAGGCAACTTTTCTTTTTGCCATTTCCGTATAAAATACATCTCAATATATATTAGATTTATATATTTACTACTTTTGATAAAGATTAAGAAAAAATTGTTTTACCAAATTGAATGTACGTTTTATTTCCTTAAAAATTGACTAATTTGTGATTTAATTGGTATAGTTGATATTTTATTTCAAAATAATTATTTTTATCTTGTTGAAGTTAAGAAGCTTAATAATTAGTTAAAATTATGATTTATCCCCTTATCATATTCGGCTTAGTTCTAATCAAGTTCGGTTTGATGAAATATAGAGACCAAATAACATGTTCCTTTCTTTCTGCCTTTTAAGACCATTCATTTGGCTCAATTTATCCAAAATCGGCCAGCAGCTCCGACCCGGTCCATTTTCATTTAACCCAAATAACCTCAGACCCTTCTCTATTCCTCATTCTTCATAGCTTTTCAAACTCTCAGACCCAAAACGAATCAAGCTCCGATTCGTTTCTCTGTGGACGACGCCGTTCCAATTCCTTCGAATCAACAACAAAACGTGCTAGGCACGAGCTCATGTACGATCGAAGCATACAGAAATTTCCCTTAATGGTATTATCCTATCAATTTCAGGTTTTCTTTTTCAATTTCCTTCAAAATGGTACGAATCCGTACACTAGCCAGTGGGAAATCCTTATCCGCTCAAGGGTTTTCAAAATAATTTCCAAGTCCCACATCGTTTTCCCCCTCAATTTCGACCTAGAAGCTGCCTTATAAATACCCTTTTTTGCTCACTGTTCAAGGGAGGAAATTTTGAGACTTGAGAGTACCCCTAAAAGGTTTCGGAATTCTCGTCTCAGTAGTTTAAAATTTTGTGGTTGTTCAAGTCGAAAGAGGTGGAATCGTCTCCGTCGTGCTCGTTTTCCGGTTCGCTGCCCAGAACCAGGTAACCTTCTTTCTTTCTTTTTTTTTTCGTTTCTCCTTTTAGTTTGTTTATGTTTCTTTAGAAATCTGTTTCGTATTAGTTGTAGTTTAGGAATTATGTTCTTGGTCTTAGTATAATCTTCCTGATATGTGTTCCCAGTAGCCTATTTTAGCCTTACTTGTTCTGATTTAGCTCAACCTCCATGTAAACCTTTTTTTTTAGACATTTCGATTTAGCTGCTACTTGTTTCTACTTGATTTTGACTGTCAAATTTATTGATTATTGAATGTGGCGTTTAGTTTCTAGTTTTATGATTGAATTTAGGCATCGAGTTCATATATTGAGAATGCGAATATGCTATGTTTGTTTTATTTAGTTGAGCTCATATGAAATATGTGTTTCTAGTTACTTTATTATATCATTAAGTAATTTTGCAATCCATGTGTATGGCTGTTGATTTCTTTCTGATCGCCTTCTTCATTAGATGTGTATAACTCGAAATGCAATTCATGTATCCTTATATGTCAAAAATGTGATCTGAAAATATCTTATTTAGTTACATCGATTTTAGAGTTTCTATCTTCGGTATTGCGAAAGTCCGTATATGTTGTTGAAATGTCATCTCTGCCTGCCTATTTTGTAAAACCTCTTAGTGTAGCTTTGCCTGCTTAGATTCCGCATTATGTAGGGTTTTTGTTTCCCTTTGTTTAGATTTTGGATTATATGATAATTTAGAGTTTAGTCTTGTTCGAGTATGTTTTGGCAGATTGTAGTCCTACGGTAGTGTACAACTTGATTTGCTTGGTTCGATTCCTCTAAATTAGAGTTTGAGTTCGATTAAGGATAAAACTCTCTTGTTTTAGTGAAAAGCACAAGCTTTAGTTATTTTGTCTACTTTTCTGCCTTCATAATGATCTGTAGTTGGAGCCCTTTCAGTATATTGGATTGTCTGCATTTAACTATAGCAATTTCATGTTTTCTTAATTCTTTTGTTCAATTATTTGTTTTTATAGTTTAGGATCAAAATTTTGTCCTGTTGAAGTCATTTAAGTTGTTGATCAATGTTCAAGTTCCATATATGGCAAGAGCCCCTATAACTTTCATTTTAGAGCATATTTTATAACTTAGAAAGATTTTTTTTATTTTTTTATTTGCTGTCCAGATCTGCTCAAAATCATTTATTCCATTGTTTGACTTTAAAAATCTTTCTCCTCTGTTAAGGTTTGAGTTCTTCGGTTTATTCCTAAAGTTAAGCGTTTCTTATATAGTGTATAACAACTAAATTTCATTTCTTTGTGCGCTATTATGTCATTCAAGGTTTCTGTCTAACTATTGGGATTATTTCAGTTTGTTTAAGTTGTTGTTTGGTGGTGAAATATTGTTTATTTTGTTGTTATCACTAGACTAATATTTATCCTTACATTCTCTTCCCTTTTCATGAACACTCTCTCCGAATTGAGTCCAACGGACTCCCTCTCTTGCATCTTCCTCTTCTTCGAGTCAACCTCATCAAAGTCGTGAAAAGGAAGTTAATATCATCGGGTTAAACTTCAAATCACTGGCAGCAGCTCAATAGCAGTTACAGCACTCCCAAAAGCTGAAAAATTGGAAAAATTGGACTTAAAACAGTCCCATTTAACCAAAGCAGTAGCAGCAGTCCCCCGAGGGGCTAAAAATTGAGATTTCTTGGACTTTAACAAGTCCAATTTATACCGTAACACCAGCAGTAACTAAGCAAGCAGCAGATCGGCAATTCAGCTCCAAAGGGGACTTAATATGGGTCGAAAATGTCTTGTTTATATTTTCTTATTATTATCATTGATGCTAACTTTCTTTAACCTCTTTTTTCATTAATTTAGATGAATCCTTGGGGTGATATGTTTATCTAAGTTTTTGAATTTCGAAACTCATTTTAAGTTAGGCAATTTAAGCTTATTAGAATAACTTAAGAACCTTCATGTTCTTTCATAGTTATCGAAAAGCTTTGAATCCATGTTTATGAGTTTGAACTAACTATTTAGTTCAAATTTTTGAATAGGATAAATTATTTTAAGTTTCTTAAAATAAATTATTTTTCTTTTAATTTAACTTAGGACTTTGTATGAATGACTTAAGGATCTTTAATATCCTTTCATAGTTGTTAAACAAGGCCCTTTAATCCATGTTTATGAGTTTGAAATAATTATATGGCGCAAAACTTGACTATGGATAAAAGTTTTAAGTTAAGATTATTCTTGATATTTCTGGAAGTATCAAGAGATTTTTATCTAAGTTTCAAACGAGATTTTTATAAGTAACCTTTTTTTACAAAGTTAGCCAAATTTTTAAATCCGTCGGTCAACCGCGTGTTAGCGGACTCTCTAAGATGCCTAAACCCTTCCTTAGAGAATTATTTGAACCCTTACCCGACTCTGGTTTTATTTAAATTACTTTCTTTCAAAATTCTCCTTTTAAACGGTTTTCTTAATTTTCCTAAAAAATTAAGTGGCGACTTCCAAATTATAAATTTTTCCAAAACTCAACAAAAATTGCCAAAGTTGCGAAAATGGGCTCGAAACCTTAGTTTTCGAAATCGAGTCATAACAGAATGGCGACTCTGCTGGGGACTCATCTAGGTTCTAACCAAAAGGATTTTATTTGTTTGGCTAACTATTATCGTATTAATTGTTACTTTATGCAATTATGTGTTTAAATTTTGAATATTAATTATCATATTGCATTCATGGCACTTTCTGATATTTGTATAGTATATTAAAGAACGGTTTCTGCATAATCGCAGCCGGAGTTTTTATACTCAACCCTTTTTCGGAATGATCGGCAATTTATTGGTACGTCATGCGTCCAATGGTTGTTGTGAGTTCCAGCCTAAGTTGTCCACTTAGGTTTCCGGTCTTTCAAAAGCCACTCTTAGTCAACTAGCGTAGAGCGAAACCAAATCCCGAATTTAGCGCATTTTGAACTAAGTTGACCCAACACCCAAGGCGTGCTGGGCCCATTAGAAGACCACCTTAAGTCTAATTGACCACCGGTCAATATAAGACGATCATTCAACTATTTGTTAAATTTGAAGGATATGTATGTCGATTTGTGCGTACGTGGCCCTTTGGGTTGGGTTTTTATTTACATAGGTAGTTTCTTTATTGAAGTCAAAGGAAGATCATCCTCACCCAGAAGAAATTCAAAAGTACCAAGAAGTTCGAGAATGAAGATTACATATGGAAGCTTAGTTTAGTTTATCATTGTACCCCTGCGTGGGACTGATATTTATTTCCCTATCCTCTAATATGTATCCCCATTTATTTTATTCATAAGGTTTGTATATTTATTTTTATTTTTTGTTGGGGCAATGGAACGTTTTACAATCGACATACACATCCTTCAAACGTTAGGCCTACCTTTGGCTCAAAAAGGTCACATGTATGTTAGGAGGCGTTATATATTGTTTGTGTGTTAAATATTACAAATTTTATGTCGTTTGTGCTTGTCGGACCTATGTGTTTACATACATATGTTTTGCTTTAAACATAATTGGTCCATTATTCCATTCCAAAGTCTTAGAACATCTTTTAATATATATACTCAATTTTCAAGCTTTCCGAAATATTCTTGACTCCATTGTCAAAATACGTTCAAAATCACTAAAGCTCTAGGTTCAATAGAGCTTTACAAAATTTATTAGGTCACTACTCAAATTCACGTTGACCTTGTTGTTTCTTGAAAATTATTTTTTACGCCTACCTAGCCGGTATTACTAAATATTCCTTCAGTTTCAAGTCAACTTTAAGACGTCTTTGTTTCTCGAAAGGACTTTTCAATTGAACCTTCCAAAAGGTACATTTGAATCTTTACTCAAATCATATAGTTTGCTTTGTTCAAATTCCTTTATTTCGCTAAATTTTAGTTCACAAAATGATCAAAAAATTTCCCATTTTGTCATCCTTTTAGAATCTTTTGTTCTTCGGATTTTGGACTAATTTGTTTTAAGCAAAATAAATGTTATTTGTTTTATATGTTACTTTGATTGATTATTATGATTAATAGACTAACTCTTTATTTTTTGAGTTATTTTTAGAAGGAGAGGCTGATTTGTGTTGGTAATCAAACTTGCTCACTTCATTAAAGTACCCGCTGGCAGATCATTCATATTTTACACGGTCTAAGGTCAAGAAAATTGCATCAGACTCATCATTTCTTACTTGGACTACTAAGAGGACTCGTACAAAAATGGATTCCACTATCAACACGGTTGCTTCATCCGAAATGATCCCCACTCCATCTGTCGCGGCTAATGCTAGTGCCTCGGTAGCAACAGAATCACCCATGGAAGTCATTGCTCGTCTAGAGCGACAAATTGGTGAATTGAATCTCCTAGTAGCTCATTTCCAAGCAGCTTCTCAGAACCTACCACCTGATGCTCGCCAAAAAGGGCCCATGCCACCTTCGTTTCCAACTTCAAGTGAGTTCAATCAAGGAGAACATTTTACCACCTTTCAGCCAGCTCAAAGCGCCTCACTCACTCATTCAACTCAGGATACTCCTCTTGTGTACACATTTACTCCTCCAAAAGCTCCAACAGTAGCATATCATGCTCCACCAGTGTACACTTATGTCACTGCTCCACATGTTACCAAGGCTCAGGAGTTTCACCGCCAAGATGTTAATCACTATGTTGAAATTGAAAATGATACAAAATCAATTGATGCTGAGATGATGAATAGGAAGATGAAAAGCTTAGAGGATGCTATGAGAGGTCTTCGTGGGTTCGATAATAGACAAAGTGTTAGATATGAAGAGTTGTGCACATTCCCTGAGGTTGAGCTTCCACTCGGTTACAAGATTCCAAAGTTTGAAAAGTTCAGTGGATCAGGAAATCCTTTCTTTCACTTGAAAATTTACTGTGAAAAGTTGATTGGCGTTGGAAACAACGAAGGGATAAGAATTAAGCTTTTCAATCAAAGTCTGACTGGAAAAGCCTTGGAGTGGTACTCAAAGCAAGATGTGACTAAATGGCGTACTTGGGATGATCTAGCAAATGCTTTTGTAGATCACTATAAGTTTCATGTTGAAATCGCTCCTGATAGGATCTCTATTACCAAGCTAAAACCAAAGTCAACTGAATGTTTTCGAGAATATGCCATTCGTTGGAGAGAAGAAGCTGCTAGGGTGCATCCACCTATGGAGGAATCAGAAATGATCACCTACTTCATTCAAGCTCAAGACTCAGAATATTATGAGCGAATGGTGACAATGGGTGGAAAGACATTTGCTGAAGTTATCAAGGCTGGAGAAATGATTGAAGACGGTCTCAAGACTGGCCGAATAGCGAGTTACACCTCATCTCAGTTTGCTAACAGGGCTTATCAAACTAGTTCATTTGGAAAGAAAAAGGAGAAAGAGGTTATGATGTTAACAGCTCGAGGAGCTACCTCATATAACCGTCAACCACCTCCAAGCTATCCTGGTTCACAATACTATGTTTGCAACAATCAATCAACATTTCGTCCTCCACGACCAATGCAAAATCATCGAAACGAGGCACCTCGTCCCAATTTTGAGAGAAAGCCTCCCCGAGTCTTCACTCCATTGTGTGAGACACGGACTCAACTTTTTGAGAGATTGAAAGAGGCAGGAATATTGCATCCAGTGGAAGCCAAGACTGTGAATACTGCAGCCGAGTGGTATGACCCAAACAAACGGTGTGCTTATCATTCAGGAGTTGTTGGACATGACACAGAGAAATGTATCACCCTCAAACACAAAATTCAAGATCTGATTGACAACGAGGTGGTAAAACTTGCTCAAGCTCCACCGAATGTGAACACCAATCCCCTACCCAAGCATAAGGAGTAGTTATTGGCATAACCAGTTGAAAGAAGAAGCAAGTTTCTTGGAAGTCGCACTTTTGGCATCTTGTAGTCTTGCATTTAGAGTTTGTTGTTTCATTTCAATGTAATCGCATTTTTATCGCTTTGTTTCCTTTGTTATTGTTTGTTGGGATTTTATTTGTAAGCATCTTTCATTTGTAATGAACTACGTCTGACCTGAATTCTCAAGAACGAGATACGTAGGCGGCCTATGTCGGCTTCGGTCACCCCTTTATCCCTTTTTAATGTTTTCTTGTACTTGAACTACGTTTGACCTGATTCCTGCTCAACGGGATACGTAGGCGCCACACCGGCTCGGTCATATTCCCCATAAGATTTCCATTTTCTTTATAATGAAAACTGGGGCAGAATTTTGAGAGGATCTCAAAATTCGTTAGAAGAGGAATTTTTGCAACAAAGCCAAAATCAAGGATCACTTCAGAGTCATAACTGGGGCAGAATTTTTGAGATTTACTCAAAAATTCAGCTAAAAACTACAGAAAGTCCAAAAGTAAGTTATATTATGTTTTAAACCGGGGCAGAATTTTTGAGGAGGGTCCTCAAAAATTCCACCAAGCGACATTTCAAGACCAGACAAGCTCGTAATCCGGGAGGCAAAAGAGCATCAGGATAGCAAGGCAAAGCCAACATGAATCAGTCTCTCAAAACTAAAAAATTTTCTTTGGATGTAGGAACTACAGAGTTACAAGACATCATTAGACCCACAGCGGGCTCATCATAACTCAGATGATTTCTGCTCTTACTCATCTGCTAAGATTTTCCTCTCACTGTATTGTGACTTACACATTCTCAATTTTACCAGATGGAATAGCTTGGCATAATGGCGAAGACCATAAGACGTTATCCAGACCAATATAAGCTGAAAAACTTCATCCTTAACTTATCTTTTGTTATATCATTTACTTTGATAATTTTATTTTGTTACTAACTCGCGACTGAGTTTCGCAGGTGTCCTTACCAGAATTGAAGGCAAAATTTCAAAGGATCTTCTGAAGTTTTGAATGATCAAATCAGATATTCATCAGAAAAACGACAGGAGCCAACCTTTTTCAAATTTCATAATGAAGGATTCCCAACACCGAGGATCCAGTCCAGAATTCTATAAGTTTCAGTTAAGTACCCTTGGACTGGAAACAGGGGAAACTTTTGAAATAGTTCAAAGTTCTCAAAATCTCTGTTCAACTTCAAGCTTCATACATTCTTTCTCAAGAAAATCTCTCTTTAGTAAGAGATTCCAGACTAAAGGAATTATATTGAGCTTCCACCTCAACATATTATTGGAGCGTCACTTCCTTCAACGTGACATGTTAAAATTATTATTGGAGCGTCACTTCCTTCAACGTGACACATTAAATTATTATTGGAGCGTCACTTCCTTTAACGTGACATGTTAAATTATTATTGGAGAGTCACTTCCTTCAATGTGACACGCTAAATTATTATTGGAATGTCACTTCCTTCAACGTTACACATTAAATTATTATTGGAGCGTCACTTCCTTCAACGTGACATGTTAAAATTATTATTGGAGCGTCACTTCCTTCAACGTGACACATTAAATTATTATTGGAGCGTCACTTCCTTCAACGTGACATGTTAAATTACTATTGGAGAGTCACTTCCTTCAACGTGACACGCTAAATTATTATTGGAGTA
>NW_026025099.1:0-2319 GCF_019186545.1 Solanum stenotomum
TTGCTATTTTTTATTTTTATGAAATGTTATCTTGGTAAAGAAAGTTTTTAATTCCTTATGGTTTAGTGTCTATGCGATGAATGAATGCTAAGAGGCTTGTATTAAACCTCTTCGAGGTCGAGTACGCTGGTTACGACTAGGGGGTGCTCCTGGGTCGTGACATATATATGATCTATTATGATTAATGGAGCTGGTTTAAATAGTTAGGATTAAGAAGGGAATGAAAGCTCGACTCGAAGGAACAAGTACGGAACAAGAACGAAGAAGAAAGTAGTCTGACGCTTTGGGGTGCAGGGGTGGCGGGCTGCGCCAGACCTCCAATTACTGGGGGTCATTTCTGGCGCGCTGCTGGCGCCCCACGCCAGCCTTTTCCCAGAACATTTCGATGAATTTTTTCTTCTCGATTTTTTGTTCTAATTCACCTAGAATCGATTGTTTTCCTCAAAATTACCTTAGATTCGTAATCCCAACATAAGTAAACGAAAATCAAATCAAAATCCCTCAAGAACAACCCTCAAACACAACTCTCATCTCAAGAACTCAACACAACCCCATATTCAAGTATGATGCAACAAAACCTCAAAGAAACTTCAATCAAGAACTCAATATACTAAACCTCAAAGAAAATATTTTAGCCACTTATTTGATCTTGTGAATTAGTGATGTATTGTCAGGATATCACAAATCAACAACCTTAAACTAACTGAATAGTTTGGCAACAAACATGTCATGATTAAGCATTTTTTCAATAATCTTTTTAAAAAAATAAGAATTATCGAACTCCAAAAGAGTTGCCTTCATATTCTATCAAAACATGAATTAGGTATGACATATATATGTTGTGCCGTAATTTTCCTAACCTTTAGAAAAATCACTTTTTGAAATGTTCTAAATATAAAACAATTTGAGAAATACTTAGAAAGAGTCNTATAATTTTCAAAGATTTAAACAGAAAAAATCATTTGAAAATATCGAAGAGGGTTTGGGGTTCAATTTACACTTCGAGAAGGGTTTAAGCATTCGAAGTGCCCGCTAACATGCGGTTGACCTGCGACTTGACTAAAATGTATTTGACTACGTTTAGAAAGAAATAATTTTAAAAAAATATATATAATAATTTACACTATTCGATTAAGTTTGAGAAAAAATAAATAAATAAATAAATAAATAATTAAGAAATGAACCATTTTATTCTATCTTTTTAGAGGCAGAAACCTAAATTGAAAACATTTGAATTAAGGTGCAAGTGATTAGAAAATTAATAAAACTAGACTAATTAGAATTTATTTAATTCATTTTAAAATAAATTAAACCAACTTAACACATTAAAGCATGAAAATCATTTTTAGATTAATTGAAGAATAAAAGTTTTGACTAACTTTTGAGCAAATGACTAAGTATTTATTTATATTATTATTATTATTTTATTTTTTTATTGATAAAAAATGACTTACATTTTCCGAGTTTATTTGAGAAAAAAAACATTTAAACATAAAAACATTTTAAAATGAGTTAGAACGTGATTTGAGTGAAAAGTGTTAAATAACAAATCTTTTTAAGAACAACGATTCAACTTAATTAACGATATAAAAAGTGATTGGTATTTGATTAGTAAAATAAATGACCACAACACAAAAAAAATATTTAAACAAACCAACACTAAGAAATAACTCATCTTTTGGGGAATCTAATTAAATTAATTATAATAAATTATAGTTGGAATTAAATAAAATTAGTCAAGCATAAGCAAATCAATTAAAAGAGTAAAAGATATTAGGAAATTGGGTCCCTTTTGGGCCAATTTTGCTGCAAATTCTGGGGATTTTACTCAATCCCGTTTTTGGTATACATCAGCTGTATATCGGTGTATATTGATGTATACAGCTCTTTTTTCTATGTTCCGGGACTTGTACGTCGACTCCAAAGACTTGTTCTTCAATTTCTCAAGGTTGAATGACTCGATAAAAGAATTTTGGGCCTCCATGGCCCTCTCGAAATGCAAAGGGAAGAAAGATGAAGCCCAAGAGGGACTCGAGTTAGTGTCACATGTAAACAAACAAGAAATAAAAATTAACCAGACGACCATGGGACAGAAGTAGTACATTTTTAAAGTGTGAACAATTAAATTACTCAACACATTCAAATGTGGTTAAACAAAAATAAAAAAAAATGACCATTTTAAAGTAGTCATTTAATGAGAGAAACTGGATGTTCCAATCAACTACTACTTAGCGTATTAAGATGAGAATAAACAATACATACGATTATCAAATCTCTTTGGCAAATAAGGTTAATAAAATAAGCATTCTTGCAACCAAT
>NW_026025100.1:0-11394 GCF_019186545.1 Solanum stenotomum
CTTAGACTTTGCATATATCCACTCTCTTCAAATTATATGGAATATAGTATTGTTGTGATCATTCAAGAAAAAAAAAAACAAAGAAGAGACATAAACCTTATTTGCTTGTATATTTAATAAAGATTTGAATCTTAATTATTCAATTTTTAGTTAGTAAGTACGTCTATTTTTTAGATCTTAATTTTAATTATTCAATTCTTGATTTTCAAGTATTTCTTTTTCTGTGTTTTGCAATCACAATCAGAGTTTTATAGAGAAACTAAATAGGCTAAAAGATATTGGAGCTTGAGTCCAACAAGGTAGAAACTAGGGAGAGTTGGCAAAATAGCCACTCTCAAAACTTAATTAAGCATTTAGACAAAAGTCTTCAAAAATTGATACTTTAGACACTAATTATGACATTACTCATTATTCTTTCAAAATATGCAAGGCCAACTTCAAAGTTTTTAATATTACACTTTAGTTCCCTCATCCCTTCAATAATATTTTACTTTTTCCCATCATTATTTTCAGATTTAAAAATAATCAAAAAAGAAAATATTTTTCAAGCCCAAAAAAGCTCCCATTCCAGTCGTTTTTCACCTATTTTTGTCCATTTCGATGATTTTTCCGGCGAAATCTTCCTCCTCACAACTGAAAATCTCCATTCTTGCTCATTGCCTCTAGTGTTATACCATTTTTTAAAAGTTTTTGTAAAAAATAATTTTACACCAGTTTTACTATCTTGAAAAGCTTGAAAATTCCACCCAATACCTCATTAGTAGATAGATTCCATAGTTTAGAAGTCCTACTAATACATTTCTCCATTCTAGAGCTAGCAGAGTACCTATTACATTTGATTTCATTTATTGACATTTTTTTTGGAGAATTTCCTGCCAGTCCTTGCCCAGCTATAGACCAATACCGTAATCTAGGATCGATCGTTATGGTCTATAATGACAGTAATTATAGTAATTATTGTTAATGGTGATTATATGGATGTGTGTGGGAGGAGACTCCTAAATGTTGGATTTGAAAATTATCTAGTAAGGTGATATTGGTCATCTCATTTCGTCGCAATGATTTATACACAACACAGTTCGAATCGTAATTGAGATGTTGGAAATTAGATTGCGAGCCAAGCGAAGTTGTGATTAGTTATCTAATGAATGAAAGAGAAAAAATATATCCCACATTCATAAAAAATGACAATCAAGTGTCCCTGTACATGTTGGATGTCACCGCCGATCGCACTAGGCCAATATTGAAAATAAATATTGTCGTGAGGTATTTGGTACTCCTCTCACCCACCCTACAGTCGATGACGATGATTCAATTGAAGATAAAAGTTTGGGTGATCATTGATATGGATGGTCATCCCAATGGAATCGAAAGAT
Source organism: Solanum stenotomum (assembly GCF_019186545.1). Taxonomy (NCBI): domain Eukaryota; kingdom Viridiplantae; phylum Streptophyta; class Magnoliopsida; order Solanales; family Solanaceae; genus Solanum; species Solanum stenotomum. The sequence goes on from NW_026025100.1 coordinate 1,377, forward strand.
CCCAATTCTTTCAAGAAAAGCAACGAAAATGTGGGTCAGGATCATAGCTCAACCACAACTTCTCCGATGGAACTAATTTTCAAATAGAACAAACATTTAGCAGCAAGAATGAGTTGAAAATGTTATTAGATCAAGCGTAAATGAAAATTCTTTTGATTATGCTATGTTGAAGAATTGTAGTAAATGGTTCAAGGTGAAGTTGTAGTAAATTAGTAAACTAAGTCAAAACTCAAATTAATGGTGTTTCATTCACTTAAGAATATAAATTAATTAGATGAAATTATTTTTAATAAATATAAATTATTTATTTAACTAGCATGCAATAATTAATAATCTGACTAAAAAAATCAATTTCTCCATGACTACTTATCCAAAATTAACAAGCAAACTCATAAATAAAAATAAGAAAAAGAAGAGCTTTTTTCTTCCTTTTTGTATCGATTTTATTTTGTATGGCAAATCTATAAAATAAAATGAAGTATTTGTACCATAATTTTTTTTGAAAAAAAAATCAATAAAAAATTCAATTTTTTAATTGTATTTGGAAGTTGATTTTATTAATAGATAGAAAAATGAAAATAACAAAAAATAATAAAGAGAGGGGTGAGCGGATAGGGGAACTGCGTGGGGATGGTGAGTAGGAAGTAAAAGAGTGAAAATGGACCCACAAATTCAAATGGATTACCAAAAATTGAGTGGAACCTTACATAACTATGCCTAATTTTGAAATACAGTAAAACCTTACTAAATTATTCAGTTAATTAATAATTTCTCTAAAATAATAATTTTCCCCAATTCCTATTTGGGCCAAGGGAAAAAAATTATCAATCATTTCAATAAGATAATATAATATATTCTCAAAAGACCCATATATAAATATATGATTCCGTAAAATATGATGTCACATGTTTTTCCTTTGTGCCCAAGAATATGGGTCCTGCATATTCTTTTGGCTCAAGTAATTTTGACTTATAAATTGCCCATTAATACGTATCAGCCATGGTGCATTTGGGGAATCTTAGTAGCTTAGTTGGTTTACTATTTGAATGGCTGAACTCACACCTTGCTGGTGAAAGTTCAATTCCCCGTTGTAATTCCCTCCCAATTTCCCCTTCTCCACCCCCAATTTTTATTTTTATTTTAAAAAAAAACCACGGTACATTTTACTAATTTTATTATCAATTGTTAATAAATATTTCAAATAACACTTTTACCTAAAGTGAGAAATCACTTATTTTCCTTGAAATATTTTCAGAGAAAACAGTTACTTTGTACCAAATACAATTGTCAAATGAAGTCTTAATCACTATAATTGACAATATTCTTATCTACTTATAAGATATGATTAAAGTTCCAAATTTCTGAAGTATAAAAACCAAAAAAAGGTTTAAACCTAGAATTGAATCCTTAACAATCGGAACTCTAAATTCTAATCTTAAGAGGGGAGGTGGCAAACTCAATTCTCTACTTATGAATCTAAGTTTTATTGAATTTGAATTTTCTAATGTCATGTGAATACTGAAAAGGGGTGATGCGGATTCAAAAATCGAAATTTAATGCTTTTTAAGGTGACCTCAAGTTAATATACGATAATAATTAAGTTGGTCAACTTTTTTTTTTTGAAATATAATGAATTTCATAATATCTATAGTCTGTGCAAAAGTTATTTGGTTCTCATGAACACACATTTATTATCTAGAGGAGATCAAAACAACCATGTGGGAGGAAGGGTAACGGGAACGTAATTCATAGTCCATTCATCATGATCATGGATGGATAGAACCAATTAGAAGTGCAAATCACACAACCGAAGCTAGCTAGGAAGTAGACCCTCAAAGTCTTCCGAAGAAGCAAGAAGCAAGCTTCAACGCTCCCCAAGGGCCAAGACAGCAGAGCCATCATTGTGGGGAGGTTAAAGAGCATCCAACGCGCCAAGACTAGGACTCGTGTTAGAGGAGAGATCTGATATTAGGTAGAAGGTGTTTAAAGAAATTGCAAATGCCAGTCTAAAGCTTCAAGTTTTTGAACATATTATCAGCTCAAGTATGTTGACAATCATAAACAAAGTACACTATGGTTTTTAATATAACTAATGGAATGTAACATAAATCAATTAATCAAAACAGATACTAACTAGCTTATGCAAAAAACATAGATAACACTTAAATCTACTCATTTAAACAAGGCTTTCAAGTAATTCAACCTTAGATAACTAAAGAATGGTCTCTCTGGGACATTTATGCACTTGACAAGACAACCAATTGGCCAAGATGCAGCTGCAAATCCAATGCAAATTCCCCATTGCCCCCAATTCAGCCTCTCTGTATTTGCAAACTTCTTCAGAAACTCCACTATCACCACTTGGAGAACCAATGTTATTCCGATGATCGCCATGAACAACTTGTTCTTGTGTATTCCCTTAAAGACATTCTTCTTCTCCAGGTTTCGCGAGTTGAATTCATTGAACACTTGACAAAGAACAAACGTATTGAAAATCAATGTATCGTTTACCTTCTTGTTGACACCGAAGATTGACTCTCCTTTGAATTGTAACGTCAATAAAACGGCAATCTGATATAAGGCCTGAGCCATTAGATTCCTCCACATAACATTGGTGATAAGTGGTGCAGTCCAACTGACTGGTTTCTTCTTCATGAGTTCCTTGGTTGGCTTCTCTGTCGCGAGTGCTAATGCCCCTAATGTGTCCATGAACAAATTTACCCATAGCAATTGTACTGCTGTGAGTGGAACCTCACCAGATGAAATAGCTGCTACAAAATTGATCACGAGCACAGCCACGTTTACTGTGAGCTGAAATTGGATGAATTTCTGGATGTTGTTATAGACACACCTTCCCCATTTCAAAACTGTGGTAACTGAAGCAAAGTTATCATCCAAGATGACAATATCAGAACTCTCTTTAGCCACTTCAGTGCCATGAATCCCCATAGAAAGTCCTATATCTGCTTCCTTTAAAGCTGGGGCATCGTTCATTCCATCACCTGTGACCGCGACCACATGACCTTTCTTTCTCAAGCACTGCACCATTAGAAGTTTGTCAAAAGGGGATGATCTTGCCATCACGTGTATCTTCTCCACTCTCTCCATCCGTACTTCATCTGTTAGGTTGCGAAATTCTTCACCTTCTATGACTGCTCCTTCATCTACTTCCTGATTAGGATGGAGAATCCCACATTCTGTTGCTATGGCTTTTGCAGTGAACACATTGTCACCAGTAATCATCTTGATGTTCACACCAGCATTTTGGCAAGCTTCCACAGCTTTCTTCACGCCAGGTCGACATGGATCTTTTAGGCCAACAATGCCCAAAAGAATGATAGAGTTGTCTGGAACATTTCCATGAATATGCTCATGATCCTCCTGCTCAGCTTTTATCACTTGCTTGTGAGCAAATGCGATGCATCGAAGGCTACTGGCAGCCATTCCTTCAATTATCCTATCACATTCTTCCTTGTCTGATTGGTCGAGAGGTTTTATGTTCCCTTCTAGATCATAGTAGTGGGAGCACATTCTTGAAATCATTTCAGCTGCACCTTTCCAATGTGCATGAATTGTGCCATCTGTAATGTTCTTGATCAGGACACCGCTCTTCTTTTTCTCCGAATTGAAAGCTTCCACATGTAGAATGTTGAAATTTCTTTTCATTTGATCCATATCCATGTTCAGTTCCGTAACAGCCCACAAAAGAACAGCTTTTTCAGTAGGGCTGCCTGAGAACTCGAAGCTGGAACATGAATCAGTGGACTTGAAAACACTACCTGTAGTGTTTAATCCAACACCTTGATGTAATAATTCAAGAACTTTGGCTGAAATTGTTGTATGACTTTCCGCTTTCACGTGCTGTTTGCCTAAGAAAAACTTTGTNCTTCCTAACCATTGCCTGATCAGCCATCATTCTCTTCATGGAATAAGCCAGAGTAAGTGTAACCGCTAAAGGCAAGGCTTCAGGAATCGCGACAACAACAATGGTAACAGCAGCAGCAACAATTCCCACCACAGCATTGATCACATCATCGGATGATGTCTTGTTCCCATTGAATTCTTTTTTACCATTCTCATCTTTTGTGGTGCTAGTAAAGTACCTAACCAATAGGACAACAAGAACTAAGAAAGCAACTAGCAACCCAACTTTACTAATCGATGATGTAAGCTTGTTGAGTCGCTCTTGGAGAGGGGTTTGCTCATTAGAATCACTGCTGATTTGGCTCATCATTTCACCCCAGGTCGTGTTCATTCCAACCGATGTCACAAGCATCATGCCATAGCCATCGACTACCTTCGTGCCAGATATCAAGAATGGATTTCGGGTAAGGTTAATCTCTACATGATCACTCTCTCCAGTCATGCTAGATTCATCCACTTGTAAAGAATGGCCTTCTACCAAAATCCCATCAGCAGGGACTTGATCTCCAATCTTCAAGCAAATGACATCTCCAACAACAATTTCAAATATCGATATCTGCTGGTGCCTCCCCTTTCTAACAGCTTCAACTGGAATATTCTTGCTCACCTTGGAAAGCTTATCAAACTGTCTGTTTTGTCTGAAATTACTAATAGACGAAACAGCAATGACAAGAAACACAGCGACATAAATACTCCCTCCATCATACCATCCTTCTTTCAGTCCATGCTCCTTAATTCCAAATCCAAGAGACAGAGCAGCACAGAGCAAAAGTATGATGATGGTAGGATCCTTGAATGATTCCCAAACAAACACGAAGAAACTCTTAGTAGGTGCCTTACGATACGTGTTGCTTCCAAAAGCCTCATGTCTACGTGCAACGTCTTCTGGATCTCCGCTTACACCATTAGTTGTATCACTTTTGAGAGAAGCAGCAACACCTTGTACACCTCCAATGTTAGCAAGTTCGTCAAAGTTTTTATCTTTGACAAGCTTAGCTAGACTTGACTGATCAATACCTGAGAAAAAAGGGTGGTGTTGAACTGCATCAATCGCAAAAGCTACGTGCCATCTTTTTTTGTTGGAGGATTCAATTTCTTTTGACAAGTCAGTTGTGATTTTGTTCATGAATAGGTAATGCAAGTTTTTTTCAAACATGTTTGATTGAAAATGTGTGTAATAACAATGATGAACAATAAAAGGACAAAAATATCAATACTTTGTGATTGTGTTTTTGAGTGAAGTAGTAATAATCCCCTGGAAGTTAATCATATTATATAAGTACTAATACACCTCGTAATCAAGTTGATGAAGTTTAGTTAAGCACTTACATGGATATTTCCATAAACCGCCTTTGGGTCTCCTTTGAAAAATGCATAATCTATGGAGGGCCCTCCCCTATTTTCTTGCGGCCCACGATCTAATTAAGTTGTGCTTCTTGTACAAGTGACCAAATTGTTTAATAAAGAAAATTTTTTAGAAATAACAAACATAATAAGACTCGATACATTAAGTTTTCGTCATATGCAAAATTCGGAGAAGGACTAGACTATTAAGACATAAATGCCTTACATATAGGCTAAGTTATTATAAATTAATTAGTATATATATTTTAACTTAACTGTTAAGTATACATATCATTATGTAGCTAGGTTTCTTTTCGTTTACAATTTGGTCATGTCGACAATATGGTCCGTGTGTGAAGTATTTAAGTATTTGTTTCACAAAATATAATTAATGCCATTACCTAGTTTTGATATATGTTAATTTCATCGACAATGTTTAGGAGCACTTTATAAATCAAGAAAAAAAATAGAAATAAGATGCAATTGATAATTATATCATGTCTTCCTATAATAAATTAAGTATAATAAGGTAGCACAAGAAAATCAAACAAAATTTAGGAAAGAAAAAGGGTTCCAAAAAGAAAATACTTAGACTTTGCATATATCCACTCTCTTAAAATCTTAGTTGGAAAATCACGATCGTTCAAAAAAAAAAAACTAAAAAGAGACATATGCCTTATTTGTTTGTATATTTAAAATAAAGATTTGAATCTTAATTATTCAAGTTTCAGTTATTAAGTTTGTCTATTTTTTTTTATTTTAATGTTAATTATTCAAATCTTAATATTCAAGTGTTTCTTTTTCTGTGTTTTGCAATCACAATTAGAGTTTTATAGAGAAACTAAATAGGCTAAAAAATATTGGAGCTTGAGTACTCCAACAAGGTAGAAACTAGGGTTGCATATTTTTCAAATTTTCCAATTTAATATTTCTTTGTATCTGAACTACGTTCGACTTGAATTCTCAAGAATGAGGTATGTAGGCGGTCTATGTCGGCCTCGGTCGGTTTCTTTGTAATTTTCTATTTTTTGTTAATCCTCGAGAGGGAACTACGTTTGACCTGATTCCTGCCTCAATGGGATACGTAGGCGCTACAAGGGCGGTCATATCTCCCGTAGGATTTCTATTTTTTCTCTTTACGATAGAAACTGGGACAAACTTTTTGAGAGGGAATAAAAAATTCTTAAGAAGAAGATCTTTTCAACAAACCAAGACTGAAGTTACTTCGAGATTTACAACTGGGATAGGATTTTTGAGAAGACCTCAAAAATTCTGTGATTTGCTCACCAACAGTTCGAGATAAGCCAAGACAGTTAACCAGGACAGAAATTTTGAGGATGGCCGCAAAATTTCAATAGGGTTTATCGACAATTTAGAGCAGCTTTGAATACTTCCCAGCAAGTAATCAGATAGATCTCGAAGCATCAACCTCAAAGGCGTTTGTTAAAAGCTCGACGTGACATGACACTGGGCAGTGACCTTTCCCCAAATATTACTTTTTTGAAAAAGCCTATTTTTCTCAAAACTTCCCTTTCATGTTTCAATTATTTTTGCATAAAAATGTTTTGTCTTATCTATCAAGAAGCGGGAGATAGGAGAAATCAACCGAAGATAGCAAGACAAGGAGCAGACAACCGAAGAAATCGACACATATCAGTTCACTTTAAACTAACAATTTTTCTGTAGATGCAGGTCTATAAGAGCGTCGTATTCCTCCATTCAGTGAACGTGGAAAAGTCCAAAGGACGAGGAGCTCCTCAAAATTAACAATTTTTGTGGATGCATGAAAAGTTTTATGCCTTTTATATCAAGAATTGGGATTATGAGTAACATTATTTTATTTAAAATGCTCAGCAAAGCAAGGTTCATAATGAACATAGCAACTATGTTCGGAGATGGAACAAACAAAAACCACAAAGAGAGCAATATTATTGTTTTCCAGCAACTAAAAATACTTGGAAGACGTTCATCTGCATTATATTATCAGATGTGATTTTATTCTTACCCTGAAGGTCATTTATATTGCATTGTCGAATGAGATGATGCCACCAGGGGCGATTTTAAGCTTAAAAAATGGGTCACTTGAACCCGTGGTCATCCGACAAAACTCAATATATTACTTGTATAATTTTTAAAATATATCAAATAGCAACTGAAGGAACCCATGAACACAAACAACTAGATGGTTCACTGGTTTGAGTGTCAGTTTTCCACCTTGAGGTTGAGGGATCGATTCCCAGATGTTGTATTTTCACAACCTTGCATTTTATTTTATTCACAAAAGAGTTTCTGCATTCAGCCTTTTTTAAAATTTTTCTTATAATAAAATTTTATTTATTTTGCAAATGTATTTAATATTTTTCTTATTTTTTTTTTATGAAAAAACTATATTTATTATTGCTAAAATAAATAAGGCCCCTCAAATTTGAAAGCCTAAATTAGTTGTCTTTTTTCTTAAAGGGACAGAGCCGCCCTTGACAATGATGCACCCGTCTTCTTGAAATTCTAGATTCGCCTCTGGATGCCACTACTCTAAGAGTCAATCATATCGTATTGTTAGATGAGATGATACCACTACTCTGAGGGTCATTTTTATCGTATTGTCAAATGAGATGATATCACTACTCTGAGGGTCATTTTTATTGTATTGTCAATTGAGATGATATCACCACCCAGAGGATACCAAGAAGATCACCCTGTTGCTCGGTGAGGCATTATCTTCGTTCAGTATCGGGAGGCGTCATCACTATCTCCATCCATCGCGAAAGAAGATTCATGCATCGCGGGAAAAACCATGCATCACTGGAAAAAATTTATGCATCGCGAGAAAAACCATGCATTACGAGAAAAGAAATGCATGCATTGTGGAAAGAAATTCATGCATTGCAAGAGAAGATTCATGCATTGCGGAAAAAGATTCATGCATTGCAAGAGAAGATTCATGCATTGCGGAAAAAGATTCATGCATCACGAAAAAAAAGAGGTCGTGCATTGCAAGAGAAAGATTCATGCATCGCGAGAAAAATTCCATGCATTGTAGGGAAAAGCCATGCATCGCTGGAAAAGATTCATGCATCGCGGGAAAAGTCATGCATCGCGAGAAAAGATTCATGCATCGCAGAGAAAAAACCATGCATCGAGGAAAAAAAATTCAGGCATTGCAAGAGAAAGATTCATGCAATGCGAGAAAAAGTTTCATGCATTGCAAGAAAAAGTCATTCTCAACTACAGTTTTTCGAGGAAACATCACCTGTATTTTTCAAAGAAGCATTATCTTCATGCATCGCGGGAGAAGTCATCCATCGCAAGAAGATCAACATCTATTACATCATTTTTCTTTGCAAAAATGACATCAAGAGAACTATCAACATATTACATCAGCCTATTTTATTACTTTGACATCAAAGGAAGAGTACATTGAAGATTATATTGCAAATACGAGACACAAGCTTTATTTGCTTTACGTCAAATCCGATGGAGTTGACGTCAAATGTTCAAGGAGAACAATTAAGTGTCAACACGATAAAAGACACTGTCTCCCATTTGAATTGCATTTTTTATGCTCATGAGTTTTATCTCAGTCTTTGTCAAGATCATCCGAAATGATGAATTCTCCAAAACAAACCACATGTGCGGACGACATCAAAAAGGATGCAGCATAACGTGAAATTTTTCCTTAGCAGCAAACTGGGACATAGTCCAAAGAGGAGTGTCAAACTCTTAGGACGCGAGCAGAGGAACGACTTCCACCACAATCAAACCACACCCCTGTTGAAGGCATACATGTTTTTCTTAGGTTTATCAGTTCCTGTTTTGCATCCGGAAAATTTTGGGTTCACCAGAAGCAACTTTCCAATCTGAGTGACAATGCACCAAGAGCCTTGGAAATTATGTCCGTGTTAATTCTTAATTATGGGTGTGAAGTGCACCACATTCATGGATAAGAGGTTGCAAGCCTCCTTTTCATACTCAACTTACTTGTAACTTTTCCAAAACCAAAGGTTATCTTGCATAATATATTTCCTTTTTGTCACGACCCAAATTGAGTCATGAGTGGCACCCACACTTAACCTCCTAAGTGGGCGGACCAAGGAATCTAAACCCCAACATATACCAATAATTCAACTACGAATAACAACAATAACGCGGAAGCTCCAAAACTTATTAAAGTAACCAATCAAATAAACTTCTAAAGTCTATTACATATTATCCCCAAATCTGAAAGTCATCACATGAAGGACATCTAATCTCTAAATACTAAGTCTAAGAGTATCAAAGACACAGAAATAAATGAATAAAATTGTTTATGTCTGAAAACTAAGGACATCATGCCATGACCAAGAGAATCCAACACGAGCTGGAATGAATAGCTCACCCTGAAACCTGAGGTGCTGGAGAATGGCCATAGCTGAGGGCGAGTCGAAGTCACTGATACACTCGCTGCACTCCACAAAAGGAAAACAAAGAAAAATACAAGTAGGGCTCAGTACAGGGCAACATATACTGAGTAGGTATCATCGGCCAACCCAAAATAGAAACTAATATACAATGAATAATAGTATAAAGTCAACTATAGCACTTAGCATGTGATAAGAAACAACAATATAAACAAGTGACAATTGAAGCAAGTACGTAATCAATCACAATATCAAGCACACATACGAGGACTCATGCCTCCACATCACACTCGTTTGGGAAATGCGTTCATTGAGATTGAGTACATTAAGTTAATTCAATATCATTTTCCTTT
>NW_026025100.1:12107-22487 GCF_019186545.1 Solanum stenotomum
CTTTAATGGAATTTAAATAATATAATGTACCTAATATTTAATTACCTATCTCAATTCATTAAAACTTAAATCACAACATGATAATTTTAAGAAGATAAGGACCAAACCCACATATTACAATTGACCGTAGCATTACTGTATAAGGATGATGGCTGCAAGTTTAATGTAACCTCCCACATATATGGATTCTATATTTTTCCAAGTATCCTATTGCCATTAACCAATCATATCTCATCATGGTTTAATTATTACCTTCCTTACCTTTTTATCCAAAATCTCAACCAATGAGTGAATCAAATGCATGCATATATTATCGCTACACCTTCCGCTTCGTGATTTCTTTAATCCACTAACAACTATCCGTGCAATTAAATAATTACCACCCCCACTTACATTCAAAAACCCAATTTGCCGGTCCATAAAACCAATTCCTATAACACCATATGCACATATATAAATTTAGCACAGTAATTTCCTTACCCCTTAACAATTCCCATCATTATCTTGAAGTTGATCACTTGGAATTTTTCCAATGACTGCAGGTTCCACGTAGATTAAACAAACAAGGTTTCCACCAAAGTTTTCAACCCAAAGGCGTCAATAATCAATACCCACAAATTTCCCTTACAGTCTAACGACAATTCATCTCCACATTACTATTGATGTAAATTTTAACACCAGAAATAGAACAATTCGTAGAACCAAACCTGAGAAGCTCGGCTGCTGCTCTACGTAGCTTTCACACGAATAAACCCTCTTCTCAATTTGTTTTTACAGATTATTCATCACCCTAGTTATTATATGACCAATTATAAAAGTGGTAAAAGTGGTCCACTATTAATTTTAATATATCTCCTTTCACCACCAACTAAAATAATTATTAAAACTACCCCACTAAATTCATAATTGTAGTTACGAATAGTCCAAAGTACGCATTTAAAATCTATCGGAAAGTATTTTATGAAATAAAAAGCTCTAGTACTCAAAACGACCAAACGGGTCGTTACACTTTTCAACCGATTGAGTCGAACTACAAGCAGCCTGATTCCCCAAGTTGAGGGATATGTAGGTGGGCTCAATGTTGAAAACTCGGTTGTATTCCGGCATTCTCTCTTAAATCTTATTCCCAAGTGTTTCGGTCTCTTCATAATTCGATATCGGAATAACTTTTCAGTTATTCAAAATCGTGTGCTAAATCAAGCATATTGAATTACAAGTGGCCTGAATTCTCATAGAGCCTGAGATATGTAGGAAACCCACTTCCGGGTTAGGCCATAATTCCTAAAGTCCGTACCAAAGCCTTTTTCTGAAAGATGAAGATGTAGTCGGTCAAAATTGGAATTGTCAATTTCATTTGCCTCGAATTTCTTTCATCAATCCAAGTCAAACGAGGGACAGTTGTTGACACCCAATTTTGACCCTCCTCGATAATAATTAATTTCCGAGCTTCTTAATTTTTCAAACGATTTAAAGTAATTGACTTTATAAAATTCAAAATATTTCTCAAGTTAGTTTTTGGATAGTTTTGTCACTTTTTGTAATTTTTAAATAATATATGTATATTTTGAATTTTATAAATACTCGAAAATCATCTCAAAAGGTTGTTCAATTAAATATTATATATGTATTTTAAAGTTCAATTGCTACTTAATATAGAAATGTGTCATTCTTTTTGGGACTGACTAAAAAGAAAAAACAGTCATATAACTGGGACAGAAGAAGTATATACTAGGTGTATATATATGATGTATAACTATGTATTATTTTTGGTAATAATTGATAATTAGACTCAATAGAGATTATGCTTAAATTTTCCAATTAAGTTTTATAATTGAATTTTGGGATAACTATGATCCTAAACACTTTAGTCAACTACAAAACATATATGTTGTCAATACTTGTACTAAATATACATAAAATATACATGATCCAAGGTATGTAATTCGAGTTTAATTGAAATTTTACACAATTATATAATTAGAGTTCGAATAATATATATCGTTGATGGTAAGCTCTGCGTACACTTTACCCTCCCCAGACCCCACTTTGTGGGATTCCACTGGGTATGTTGTTGTTGTTGATGTAAAATATCTTTTGCATAATCAGGTAAAAGGTAACGTTTACCACCTATTATAGCAGATTAGCTAATAATGATCTCTTAACTATTGTACTATTTCATAACGCTTTAGTTACATAAAATTTTCACCTCACATTGTTTGACAAAATAAGCGATTTGATACATTAAGTTTTCGCTATATGCGAAATTAGGAGAAGGACTAGACTCCTAACACATAATGATTTACGTATAAGCTAAGTTATGATAAATTGATTAGTATATTTTAACTTAACCATTAAGAATACTTATCATTATGTATCTACGTTTCTTTTTGTTTACAATTTGGTCATGCCGACAATATGGTCCGTGTGTGAAGTATTTAAGTATTTGTTTCACAAAATATAATTAATGCCATCACCTAGTTTTGATATATATGTAAAGTTCACCGACAATGTTTAGGAGAATTTTATAAATCAAGAAAAAAAATAGAAACAAGATGCAATTGATATTATATGATGTCTTACTATAATAAATATTAGTAATAAGGTAGCACAAGAAAATCAAACAAAATTTAGGAATGAAAAAGGGTTCCAAAAAGAAAATACTTAGACGTTGCATATATCCACTCTCTTAAAATCTTACTTGTGGCAAGGGATATAGTATTATTGTGAGTCCAGAGTCAAAAGGGCAAAAAAAATTGTCAAAAATTTCAAAAGCGCACATTAAATTTTTTTTAAATCAAAAGGGCAAAATTGCTCCTGATGAAGCGATTTTCCTTTGACACAATGACAAAATCGCTTTGTCAGGAGCGATTTTGCCCTTTTGGTTTTAACAAAATTTGATGTGCCCTTTTGGAATTTTTGACAATTTTTTTTGCCCTTTTGACTCCTGACTCGTAAAATTTGATGTGCCCTTTTGGAATTTTTGACAATTTTTTTTGCCCTTTTGGCTCCGGACTCGTATTATTGTGATCGTTGAAGAAAAAAAACTAAGAGGAGACATATACCTTATTTGCTTGTATATTTAATAAAGATCTGAATCATAATTATTCAATTTTTAATTATTAAGTATGTCTATTTTTTAGATCTATATTTTAATCATTCAAATTTAATTTTTAAGTATTTCTTTTTCTGTGTTTTGCAATCACAATAGAGTTTTATAGAGAAACTAAATAGGCAAAACAATATTTGAGCTCGAGTCCAACAAGGTAGAAAGTAAGGTTGCACATTTGTCCGATTCGAATTTAAAGTTTATCGATTCGATTTATCGGTTATTGATTTGTAGTTATGTTAAACCGTATTAGATTATTAAAATATCGCTTATCGATTATCAGTGATTAATTGTTATTGTTTTGGTTATCGATTTAACAATTAAGATTTGACACAAAATAATAATATAATTGAAATGTTAAAGAAGGATAACCCATAGTAAAAATAATCAAACCCATTATCAAAATAACTAAATCAATTATCCATTACTGATAAATCAATAATTTCGGATTAACATTTCAATTCAGATTGTAGAAACAATGTTTTTTTGTAATATCATAGTGGCGCGGTAAGAGTAATTGGAAAGGAAGGCTCTAATTCTTCTATCAGTGTCACATGATTCCATTCATCTTTCAACTTCCCAATCTCCAAATTGATGTAACTGGGGCTTTGAATTAAAGGTGACATTAATGTGTCAAAATAAAAGAGTGGTGACATAAATTTTAATTATTAAGTGTAGGTGACAATTATGTGATTAATGATTAAGGATTGTGAAGTTGCCCTCAAGTTTATAAGTTGTCAGTTTGGTCCATTGAATTAAATGAAGGGTAAAATGGTAAATGACTAAAACCTAATTTAATCAATTTTAGTGGGAACCAAAATTGGAGGGAAGCCACCACCAGCGAGCTGTACCAAAAGGGGGGAAATAAATCATCCCCCCCCGGCTACCCCCGTATTCCTCTTCTTATTTTTCTTCTGCTTTGTTCTTGCTCTATTCTTGCTTGATTGCTTCTTTCTTCTTCCCGTTCTCTTCATCATCTTTTTGTACATTGTTGGTTTTGGCTGCTAGTCCTTGAGCTTTTTTCTTCTTCTTTTCATCTTCTTGAATCAGATTTAGCTAATCTAATCAGTGGACCAGATTTCGTTCTGTATCAATTGGAATTACTTCATAAGTGATTGGGTGCACACACCATTGTTTTGGTAAGTAAAATTAACAGTTCTTTGAAATCATTCATCATCATCTGGATAGCCGCAATTTTTTCAATAATTTGCATTTGTGTTTCCAATAGATGGATATATATGTTGCAACATATGACTTATACATTTTGTCACAACATGTGATTTATGTTTCGCAATAGAATAGTTATATATAGCAACATATGACTTACATTTCGCAACAGGATAGCCATATGTTGCTACATATAACTTACATATGTGATTTATTTGTCACAAGATATCAGTTATATGTAGCAAAATATGACTTACATGTCGCCACATAATAGTCATATGTTGCAACATATGACTTACATATCGCCACAAAATAGTCATATGTTGCAACATATGACTTACACATTTTGTCACAACATTTGATTTATGTTTCGCAACAGAATAATTATATGTAGCAACATATGACTTACATTTCACAACAAAATAGCCATATGTTGCGACATATAACTTACACATGTTGCCACATGTGATTTATTTGTCACAACATATCAGTTATATGTAGCAACATGTGACTTACATGTCGCCACATAATAGTCATATGTTGCAACATATGACTTACACATTTCTTCATTAGTACTAATTATTTTTTAATTAATTTCTTCAGGTACAATAAATGGAGGGATTATTTGTAGGGATTGATTGTCGTGGTGAATGGGTCGAGAAGAAAAATCGATACATTTGGCGTTGGAAGGATGGTAAGAAACGGAAAGGGTCGGTAGGGATGACTGTCGAAAGAAATATTTTGTATGATGATTTTGTGAATTTAGTCATGCAAAAATGTGGATACAATTGTCAACTGAAAGATCTTGTCATGAGTTATATTCCCCATTTTTTTTTTCATAATGAGAAGGTTTTACCTTTGAAAATAACTGATCAGCTTAGTTTGGTTGTTTATTTGGGAGGAGCAGAGAGACTGCCCATATTAAGAGTCTACGTGGATGAAAATCCTATCGAAGAGGATCATAATCTAGAAGAAGACCAACAAGATATGTTAAATGATGAATTTTATGATGTGGACATGAATAATCACGATGCTGAAATTGGAAAAAATGAAGTGTCGGACTTTGAGAGCAACAATCCTCCTACACCTATTGTTGGCAGCAACATTCCATGTTCTTCTCAATCATCACGTGTGAATAATGTTCAAGATGATGAAATCAGATTTTATAAGGGAATGACATTCAAGAACAAGGAAGAACTGACAAATTCATTGAAAATTGCTTGCTTGAAAAAATATTTTAAACTGAAAAAGGTGATCAATTCTCGTAATGTGTTTTCTTTTAAATGTTCATATCCAGAGTACAATTGGTGGCTGAGGGCTGTGAAATTTACAAGTAGCGACAGGTTTGTCATTAGAATCTATGAAAAGTACCATACGTGTGGTTCAAAGCATCTTACAAGCCGTAATTTCCATGGCACGACAAAAGTCATAGGTAAGTACTTTGAAAATAGGTTTCTCAATGGTAAAGTCTCATCCACAAGAGACATGTCAAATCAACTCCGAATAGAATTGGGTTGTTAGGTAAGCTATTGGAAGATTTATAAGGACATGGAGCATGCTAAGTCTAATGTTAGGGGAACACATGAGCACAAATATGCAGTGATTAATGTGTACCGTTATATGCTTGAAGTTGCAAATCCAAGAAGCAAGACGGCATTGTCGCTCGATGAAAATGGGAGGTTCAAGTACTTCTTTGTATCATATGCCACTTGGATAATTGGTTTTCAATAAATGAGAAAAGTAATAGTCATTGATGGGACATTCTTGAGGAGCAAGTATGAAAGAGTTTTGTTATCGGCGGTGGCACAAGATGCTGAGAATCATATATTTCCAGTGGTTTTTTGTGTTGTGGACAAGGAATGCGATGCCTCATATGAATATTTTTTTCAAACTATGAGAAGCTTTGTAGATGATACTGATGAGTTGTGCATTATTTCTGATAGGCATCCAAGTATTCAAAAGATGGTTTCGACTATCTACCTTGCATCTCATTATGGTTGTTGCATGAGACACCTTGGGGAAAATATTTGAAATAACTTTCACAATTCAAAGGTAGTGACCCATTTTGATAAAGCAACAAAGGCGTACGATGGATGTGAGTTCAATGACCATTTCAATCAAATAAGAGATTTGGTACCAAAGGCGGCTGAAACTCTTGAACGTATTGGTTCTGGAGCAAGGAATTTTGCCACGAAAATAGGTACATTATTGTCTATACCATCTCATTTGAGTTTATTGTAATTTTATGTGTTTTGATTGATTTTTATTTTTTATTGTGTAGATATAACATTATGACGTCAAACATCGCGGAGTCGGTGAATTCTATGTTTGATGTTGAAAGAGAATTTCCTATTGTCGCTCTATTTGATGAAATAAACAAGAGATTTGTACTTTTATTTCACCAGAAGTGTATGGAGCTGGTGAACTCTGCAAATAGATTTGTTCCTTCAATTGAAAAAGACATATCAAAGTATGTCAACGCGGGCAACAAGTTGTTAGCTCATCAAATCGCTAACTACAAGTTCAGTGTCACTGGTCATGGTGATGTTGCTACGGTGGATCTACAAAGAAGAACTTGTACTTGTAGAATTTTTGACTTGGACAAAATACCTTGTCCACATGCCATGGTAGCGCTTCGAGCCCAATATGGTGCCGATTTTGGAAATCAGATTTATGAGTACTCCTCTCCATATTATTCAGTGAAAAAATACATAATGACATATTGTGAGGAAATTCACCCGGTGCCACCTGAAGATTCTTGGATTGTCCCTTTGGTTCATAGAGAGAGAAATACCTCCTCCATATGTTGATCCAAGCAAACCTGGAAGAAGGAGATATAAGAGACGACGTGAAGTTGGTGAATCATTTCCAACAAGAAAAAATAAGTGTTCTGTATGTAGGGACTTTGGCCACAAAAGAACTACATGCCCAAATCGAAATGCTCCATAAGTGTTGTTGAATTTTAATGAATGTTCTTTTTATTTGAGGATGATGTTCCCTATCTTCTTATCTTAATTTGAATCAACCTATGTTATGTTATGTTATTTATATAAAATGTGTGATTTATTTAATTATGTGTTCTACTTACAACAGAATATTGCATATGTTCCAACATATGTCAATTATGTGTTACATGTACTACAAAATAACGCATATGGTCCAACATATATTAATTATGTGTTAGATCTTACAACATAATATTGCATATGCACCAACTGATGTCAATTATGTGTTATAAGTACCACTGAAAATGCATTTGTTTCCAACATATTTCTAATAAATATTTATGTGTAAGGCGTGTGAACCATCAATCAATTATTACTGTCATTGGAACAACTTTCAAGAAAAAAATTAATTACAACTCTTCATATTTTACCCTTTTAAAATAAATAAATAAGTACTTTCAGTTGAAAAGTCAAAAGTTGTGCCTCTTCTCTTCTCTTATGTTCGTCTTCAGAAGTTGCAACTTTTCACACATTTCCTGGCATTATATAAGAACACCACAACAGAAGGTCCTTTCATTTAATTTTCTCCAAAATGGGAAGGAAGAATAAGAAATCTTCAAAAATGACTATGAGTAAAAAAAAATACATTGAATCTCTTCCGATGGAACTACTAATTGATATCGTTGAAAGGATTGCTTCCTACTCCCTCAAAGATTTAATGAGGATTAAATTAAGGTATGTATGTATTAATCAATTTTCGCTCTTTAATTTGATTTCTCAGTTTCAGGGTCTTCAATCAAAAGTTAAAATGTTGCCATTGTAATTTAGCTCTCTTATTATATGATGTTTGAATATTTGTGTTGAAAATTCGAATTTGTTTCATTGTCAGCACATGATTTATGGTATAATAATATCCAAATAGGTAACTGAAGGTGGTGTTTAATTTCTAGTTTGATATATTTGAAATGTATATTGCGACTAATATTGGATTCTATTGGTGCATAAAAGAGGTGATGGCTACACGTTTGTAGATAAAAGTAAACCGTGTGGTACCATACAGACGTGAGGATATGATAATTATTGTTGGAAGTTGCAGCATTAACAGTATTATCTCCGTTCACTTATGATATATTTTTTCATCATATTAATATGTAAAAAAATGAAATTTGTAATACTTTTTGTATAATTTTTTAATATCTAAATTTTTTATTTAAAATATCAAATTAATATAATTTAATTTAACTTTAAAAATTAATCAAATTAACTTTCAAAAATCGCAACATGACAATTGAAAATGAATAAAGGGAGTATAAAAGATTGTTTGTCTTTTTGTTGTTGACTTGAGATTGGTCTTTGTTTAATAAGCTTTTATATATATATATATATGTATATTGTATTGGATTCCAGCTTGGCTTATATTTATGATGGCTATGACTTATTAAGGGAATGAAAAACGATTGACGTAATCATGTAATGAAGTATTGGATACCACACACACAAAAAAAAAAACCAAAAGGAATGATCAATCTTTGCGGGTGCATCGGATGCGATTGTTTTTCCTTAAACAAAAAATCTTGAATTCGAGATCTTAAAAAAGTTCTTAATTAAAAGCATTTTGCTTTAAATGGAGCCTATATGAAGCAAATACAAAAATAATTAGGCTCCAACCAGCTAAGGTTAAAAGTGAGCACAATGATTGTTGAGTTGGTTTGTAATTTTTGGGGGGTTTAAATGATAGAATACTTATATAAAGAATAATTTCATGATTGTTTATTTATCCTAACAATAAATACAAGATTTTGTGTGAATTATTTAGATTATTATTGTTATATTATATTTAGCGGCAATAATAAATATTCTATAAATATAGCTAAAGATTTAAGCGATTTTGGATATAATAATCAATACTCTATATAAATGTAGCTAAAGATTTTAGCGATTCTGGATATAATAACATTAACTCAATTGCTTCTAAAGGAAAAATCTATTGCCACTAATTTTTGTTGTTGTAGGGGTTGTTTGGTAGAGTACATTCGAATAATGTAGAATATAGTGTATCAGTTGTATTTAGTAATGGTTGCATTAATAAAATGTTGGTAGTTATACTGACATTACTTATTTGATTTGATGTATTAGAAACAACAAACTTTTCATAACTTTTATTAAAAAAATTATTTACAAAAATACCCTCCACACTCTTGAGCTTTGGAAAACGAAAAATGTATTAAGAGGGATTTGAGGAATAGTTATGTCATTAATCAATCTAATGCATGTGTTGAACCCTTTGTATTATTAATACATGAAAATTCATGATATTAATAATATACTCTTCAATACATAATAGAGTATATAACCAATGAAAATTCATGATATTAGTAATATACACTTCAATACACAATAGAGTATATAACCAATGAAAATTCATGCATACATTATTTTTTCTAACACTACCAAAGTACTAGATTCAAGCTTGGATAATAGTTGTAATACACTTATCAAAGAAGTAAGAAAAACGGAAGATTGGATTATTATCATGCATGAAATGAAGAGGCTACTAAAGGATCATCCCTGATACACATTCCGAGGGAGGCTAATGCAGTAGCAGACTTACTAATAAAATACGGAAGAAGAATGAAAGACCCATATATGATCAAGAATCAAACTTTGCTTTTTGAAGCATCTCCGTCACTAGTAATAGATGCATTAGAAAGAGATGCGACTGAAACTATATCTCATATACTAGTTCCACTTTTGAATGGTTGAACATATTTAACTAAATAAAATCCTTCTGTTAACAACAAACTAATACTATAGCAACAAACTAGCTTATGGACCAAAAAAATAAAAATGAACATCTAAATTACTATATTTTAACCTGATATAACTGAAGATTGGTCTCTCTGGGACATTTATGCACTTGACAGGCCAACCAATTGGCCAAGATACAGCTGCAAATCCAATGCAAATACCCCATTGTCCCCAATTCAACCTCTCTGTATTTGCAAACTTTTTAAGAAACTCCACCATCACCACTTGGAGAACCAATATTAATCCGATGATTGCCATGAACAACTTGTTCTTTTGTATTCCCTCAAAGACATTCTTCTTCTCCAGGTTTCGCGCGTTGAATTCATTGAACACTTGGCAAAGAACAAACGTGTT
>NW_026025100.1:24745-77422 GCF_019186545.1 Solanum stenotomum
TGATTGAGATCATTCTATCCTGGGAGGACATATTCCAAATCAAACCTCGGATACTAGAGGGGAATAATTTCCTTAAGGGGACACTGTGCATTCAGTGGGCTTGATCTTCTTTCTGTTTTTCCAAATTCTGGTATGTGTTACAAATTTTAGATTTGTTAATTAATTTATGTTCTTCTGTTCTTCACTAGTTCATTAAACTTTGGTAACTTCGTGTTTCTGCAAAGTTTGTTGGAATCAGTAAGATTCTTTAAACACAGATTGACAACTATGCTTCTTTAAAAAAAAAAAAAAAATATTTCGTATATTTTATCTAATTTGTTTCTGATTCTAGTTTCTCTACTAGTTTTAATTTTCTAGTTGTGAAAATGTTCTTAAACTTTATTGTGTCTTACCAAGTTCTTCAAAGTTTTGTTCTAAGTATCTTGGGAATACAAGACGAACAACACCATAGCCATCGACAACCTTCGTGCCAGATATCAAGAATGGATTTTGGCTGATATTAATCTCTACATGATCACTTTCTCCTGTCATGCTAGATTCATCCACTTGTAAAGAATGGCTTTGTACCAAAATCCCATCAGCAGGGACTTGATCTCCAAATGACATCTCCAACCACAATTTCAAATATTGATATCTGTTGACGCCTCCCCTTTCTAACAGCTTCTACTAGAACATTTTTGCTCACTTTAGAAAGCTTATCAAACTGTCTGTTTTGTCTAAACTTACTATTAGACGAAACAGTGATGAAAAGTAACACAGCGACATAAATACCCCCTCCATCACACCATCCTTCTTTCACTCCATCCTCCTTAACTCCAAGTACAAGAGACAGAGCACCCCCGAGCTATATGGATTGATCTCAATCCAAAGACAGGTGTAAATAATTTTTTTTTATATATAATTAGTATAATTTAACATGATCCACGAAATTGCTTTCTCCTTATGAATTGTTTACTTAATTACCTTTAAATTGAAATTGTTTAATACACAAGTTAAATCGAAAACTTTCAAGCTTTCACTTGCCCCAGTTAATACTTTTGACTCTTCGATATATATATGGTAAAATTAGTCCATAAAAATAAACGTCTAATCCATTCAAGTTTGAGATTTATTTGCTTAAGCCATCAAAAATTAGACTGATATGTAACATAAAATTGATCAATGAGAAATCTTATTAAAATATTTTAAATTTGATTATGTGTAACATAATCATAATAAAGGAAAATAATAATATTTTTACACTCTGTTTAGATCATTGTTACCCATTATTTCATAATATATTGTATTGTATAGTATATACAATGTTTGGCTAGACAGTTGTTTGTTGCTGTTTAATAACATGATTTTTATTGATTGGCTAGATTGTGTTGTTTGTTATTGTTTAATAAACGTTTTTATTGTTTGGTTTGATTGTATCGTACTATATTGTAATTTATAAATTTACTAAAATGTCCTTAATTATTCTAAATACTAAATTTATCAATAATTACTAATAAAATAACAATACAATCATGCATATTTTTTATGTCATATGAAAATAACATAAAATAATACTATCAATTATAATTATATTATCAAACAATATTATCACGTTTGTATCTAGATTGATTTAATTAAGAGATGATAAAATCAAAATTTTATATATTCATTCTAAAAATTATCATGTACCGCGCATTAATCAAGAAAATTTGAAAAAGACGAGAGAGGGTTGCTCGGATGGTAAGCACCCCTCACTTCCAATCCGAAGGTTGTGAGTTCGAGTCACCAAGGGAGCAAAAGGGGTGGGAGCTCCTAGGGAGGGTAAAAAAAAATAATTGAAAAATGATGAAAAGGTAAGAAAATATTGCTTTGTATGAACTAACTAATTAATATATTTATTCGTTACCAATTGTGAACTCTAAATGGTTAACTATAAATTTTAATTTATACTTTTGTATTTGTATAATATAGAAATCTACAAATGAAAAAAACATATAAATCAATATGTTGAAAGAGACAAAAGTATGAAAAAAGGGAAGAACGTATGCTTAAAAAAAAGAAGAAAGAGGAAGGACAAACAACCAAACCTAGAAAGAACAAAACAATGCACTAATTGTTGGGTAGGAGGTTTGACTAAGATTAAATAATATAGGGTAATGGTAGAATAGTATTATGAAATACTTAATAAATAAGGATATAATTGAAAAATGAAATTAAGTAACAATAGGAACACACCAAATCATTGTTTAATTCCATAAAATGGAGGTTTTCATTGTTACGTAACAATGAAATTTAACAATTCAATACATTTTAAGTAACATTCAAAACAAACATTGTATGTATGATAACAATACAATACAATACAATAGGTTATAATGATCCAAACACAGTGTTATTAGGTATGTACGTGTGATAACAATACAATACAATACAACGGATTATAATGATCCAAACAGAATGTAATTAGGTACTAAGAAAATATAAAATAATAATAAAGCAATAAAACTTTGCAAGAATTACGCCAATTAAGTTACGACACACATTTTAGCCCATTGCAAATGCCAATCTAATACTTCAAAAATCTTTGAACATATTGTATATATGTTGACAATCATGAACAAAGTACATTATGATAAATAATGGAATGTAACATAAAGCAATTAATCAAACAGATACTAACTAGCTTATGAAAAAAACATAGATTACACCTAAATCTACTCATTTAAACAAGGCTTTCAAGTAATTCAACCTTACTTGAAGAATCCCACATTCTGTTGCTATATAATTTGAGTCTATGGAAAAAATTCTTGAATTTTGATTGGTTGGGGAGACGGTGTCGATAAGAACTCAAAAGATTATGTATTTGATTTTGTATTTCTTTTTTCATCTATATTGTTATGATTAAAACCTTAAGAATGGTGTATTTATTGTACTTTCTCCATTTTAATGTGTTCTCTCTATTGCACTTCTTTTAATTTATTTTACTATGAATTTTTAATTACCATAAGTTTGTGTTTTAAACATTAAAATACAGTTCCCAGCCATTTGATATTTACTGTCACACTGTTACGTTTTATTACTATTACACGCATGTTTTTTAAAAAATATTAATCGAATTTTTTTTACATGAGACACACGTATAACACACGTGGTAAAATTTTTTAGGCCTTTTAAAACTATATTATTTTATTGAAATAGTGATTTTTTCTTATTGACCCAAGTCTAAATTTTAAAAAATATATTATTTTATAGAGATTATTAATTAATCAAATATTAATCTAGTAAAATTTTAGGGTATATCAAAACTACGTAACCTGCATTTCATAATTAATACTACCCCACACGATCATATTGTCGTCTGTCGACATGACCAATTTGTAATAATTAAGAAATCATTACATGCTAATCTGCTATAATATCTGCTAAGATTTTTTTGACCGTATAAAAGATATTTTACACTGCTAACGTATATATTAGTTAAACTCTAATTATATAGTTGTGTAAAGTTCCCCAATTAAACTCAAATTACATACCATGGTTACGGGTCGATTTAGGTTGGTTATTGATTAAAATCAAAATTAAACCAATTTAATTGGTTTTAAAATTATCAAAATCAAATCAAACTAAGTATAATCACGTTTGGTTATTATCAGTATCGTTTCGATATGATTTGGTTATTTGGTTATTAACCATACATAAAAATAAANCTTAATTATATGTAAAGTTCTCATTAAACTCAAAATTAGATACATTCCAAATGTAGCATAGCTATGCAAGTGGACACTTGTGAATCATCATATCATATATTATTATAAGTGGGAAGAGCTTAACCTCAAAAGTTGAATTACGAAAATACCCCTATATTAAATTTAAAAAGTAATAAAAATTAATTAATTAATTAAATAATAATCATATATCATATTATTATATTATTATACTAATGCTAATCATCATATACCTACTTGTTTGTTTTCTCCGTTTGTTGGCTTCTCATTTCCTTCCTAAACTTAATTATTCTCTCTCTACTTATAAATATTCACCTATTGTTATAATAATTATAATAAAGAAGGGGAATGAAGAGTTGTAAGGTAATTAATTATGAGAGAAATGTTCACTTTATTGCTAGATAATTATGATAATAAAATATAAAGATAATGAAGAGTTGCAAGGGTAATAAATTTTGAGAGCTATAATATAAAATAAAGAGAATGAAGAGTTGCGAGGGTAATAAATTTGGAAAGGTATATATAATATTTGTGTAGCAAAGAGGTGGCCAGCCAATGGTCATTGTTTTTGCAAAAATGCATGATCATTAAATAAAATTTTCATTTCTCTCTAAATACATTAGTTGATTACTTATTACTTTCGTTGTATTTTTTTGCTTTTTACAGAAGAAAAATGTGTATAAGTTCTAAAAGTTCATACGGAGCATGCAATGATGGAATGGATATTGGAAATTTTCACGGAGGTTCAAATCCATCTATTCACAAAGTTAGTTTTTAACATTATCTAATATATTTTCATATTTTGAGAAAATTCTCTTTTAATATTTAGTTTTTAGGTAATTGTCGGAGGAATTCAAATCGGTGCTTTCACTGATTTAATACTTTGGGTAAGTGAATTGAACTCTGTTCTTCCTTTCTTTGTCATTTCACATAATATATATATATATATATATATATATATATATATATATATATATAGTCGTTGCTTTTCTTTCTTTCATTTAATTTTTCACCTTCTTTTGTTAGAGCTTAATTTTTCATGTTTCAGATCTGACCTAGCTATCATCTTTAGAAGAAATAATTATGACCATATCTAACTATTATGTTGTTTACCTCATTTTGCTCCAATATTACTTTTTTGGTTCCTTTACACTATCTTTTAGGTACAGAAGAAAAAGAATATCATTGTCTTTTTAGAACTGTCAGGGATAGTAGCATTAGTGTTGCATTTGGATCAAAGACGTCATCATATGTGATTATATTGATAGATAGAGAAGGAATATTTGGAAGACAATAGATTTTATCACTATGTATGGATTAGAATGAAATAAAGAGATATACTCTTTTATACACTAATGATTTTTATATTTTATTTTTTATTCTAATTGATGTAGATGAAGGAGACATATCTCTCGAAGGTGTTTTGGAAATGTTCCAAAAATATGATGTAAATGATAAAGTTAATATTGTTAATTTCAATATTTTTTATATAATAATTCAATAATATGGGATAAACGTGCAACGCACGTTCCTAAGACTAGTATATATATATAAGTAACTTCTAGGGAATTACTACTACTTCACTCTAAAACACATTCAATTCAATTGTTTGATATTTTTGTCCTTCTATTGTTATTATAATATTTTCCATCAAACACGTTTCAAGAAAACTTGCATTACCCCTGCATGAACAACATTGCAGCTGATTTTCCAGCAGAAATTGAATCCTCCAACAAAAAAAGATGGCACTTAGCTTTCGCAACCATCTATTGTTCCAGAGCTTTTAAAACTGCTTATAGTCATGGATCACCTGCCCACAATCCAACAAAAAGTACTTTCTGTATCGACTGATACAATCGCAATTGATGTATCTCAACAACACCCTTTTTTCTCAGACATTAATTACTCAAGTCTAGCTAAGCTTGTCAAAGATAAAAACGTTGACGAACTTGCTAACCTTGGAGGTGTACAAGGTGTTGCTGCTTCTCTCAAAACTGATACAACTAATGGTGTAAGTGGAGATCCAGAAGACGTTGCACGTAGACATGAGGCTTTTGGAAGCAACATGTATCGTAAGGCACCTGCTAAGAGTTTCTTCATTTTTGTTTGGGAATCATTCAAATATCCCACCATCATTGTACTTTTGATCTGGGGTGCTCTGTCTATTGTATTTGGAATTAAGGAGGATGGACTAAAAGAAGGATGGTGTGATGGAGGGGGTATTTATGTCGCTGTGTTACTTTTCATCACTGTTTCGTCTATTAGTCGGTTTAGACAAAACAGACAGTTTGATAAGCTTTCTAAAGTGAGCAAAATTATTCAAGTAGAAGCTGTTAGAAAGGGGATGTGCCAACAGATATCGATATTTGAAATTGTGGTTGGAGATGTCATTTGCTTGAAGATTGGTGATTAAGTCCCTGCTGATGGGATTCTGGTAGAAGGTCATTCTTTACAAGTGGATGAATATGACAGGTGAAAGTGATCATGTCGAGATTAACCTTGGACAAAATCCATTCTTGATTTCTGGCACTAAGGTTGTCGATGGCTATGGAATGATGCTTGTGACATCGGTTGACATGAACACGACCTGGGGTGAAATGATGAGCGAAATAAGCAGTGACCCTAACGAGCACATCACTTCATCAATTGATAAAGTTGGATGGTTAGTTGCCTTGCTGGTTCTTGTTGTCCAATTGGTAAAATACTTTATTGGGACCACAAAAGATGAGAATGGGAACAAAGAATTCAACGGGAGCAAGACATCATCCGTTGATGTGATCAATGCTGTGGTGGGAAGTGTTGCTAATGCTGTTATCATTGTTGTAGTGACAATTCCAGAAGGTCTGCCTATAGCTGTTACACTTACTCTGGCATACTTGATGAAGAGAATGATGGATGATAAGGCAATAGTGAGGAAGCTCTCTGCTTGTGAGACTATGGGCTCTGCAACCACCATCTGTACAGACAAAACAGGCACTCTTACATTAAATAAGATGATCGTGACAGTTTTTCTTAGGCAAAGGCCACATAAAGGAGGAAAGCCATACATCAATTTCAGCAGAAGTTCTTGAATTATTCCATCAAGGGGTTGGATTAAACACTACAGGTAGTGTTTTCAAGTCCTCCAATCCCTGTTCTAGCTTCGAGTTCTCAGGAAGCCCTACTGAAAAAGCTATTCTTTCGTGGGCTGTTACGGAACTGAACATGGATATGGATCAAATCAAAAGAAGAGCGGTGTCCTGATCAAGAATATTACTGATGGCACAATTCATGCACATTGGAAAGGTGCTGCTGAAATGATTTCAAGAATGTGCTCCCACTACTATGACCTAGAAGGGAACATAAAACCTCTCGAGCATTCAGATAAGGAAGAATGTGATAGGATAATTGAAGGAATGGCTGCCAGCAGCCTCCGATGTATTGCATTCGCGCACAAGGAAGTGCCAAAAGCTGAGCAGGAGGATCATGAACATATGCATGGAAATGTTCCAGACAACTCTTTCATTCTTTTGGGCTTTGTTGGCCTAAAAGTTCCATGTCGACCTGGCATGAAGAAAGCTGTCGAAGATTGCCAAAATGCTGGTGTGAATATCAAGATGATCACTGGTGACAACGTTTTCACTGCAAAAGCCATAGCAACAGAATGTGGGATTCTTCATCCTAATCAGGAAGTAGATGAAGGAGCAGTCATAGAAGGTGAAGAATTTCGCAACCTAACAGATGAAGAACGGATGGAGAGAATTGAGAAGATGCGCGTGATGGCAAGATCATCCCCTTTTGATAAACTTCTAATGGCGCAGTGCTTGAGAAAGAAAGGTCATGTGGTCGCGGTCACAGGTGATGGAACGAACGATGCACCAGCTTTAAAGGAAGCAGATATAGGACTTTCTATGGGGATTCAAGGCACTTAAGTGGCTAAAGAGAGTTCTGATATTGTCATCTTAGATGCTAATTTTGCTTCAGTTGCCACAGTTCTGAAATGGGGAAGATGTTTCTATATCAACATCCAGAAATCCATCCAATTTCAGCTCACAGAAAATGTGGCTGTGCTCATGAGGTACCACTCACAGCAGTACAGTTGCTGTGGGTAAATTTGATCATGGACACATTAGGGGCATTAGCACTCGCGACAGAGAAGCCAACCGAGGAACTCATGAAGAAGAAACCAGTTGGTAGGACAGCACCACTTATCACAAATGTTATGTGGAGGAATTTAATGGCTCAGGCTTTATATCAGATTGCTGTTTTATTGACCTTACAATTCAAAGGAGAATTAATCTTTGGTTTTAACAAGAGGGTAAACGAAACATTGTTTTTCAACACGTTTGTCCTCTGTCAAGTTTTCAATGAGTTCAACGCGCGAAGCATGGAGAAGAAGAATGTCTTTGAGGGAATACAAAAGAACAAGTTGTTCATGGGAATCATCGGAATAACATTGGTTCTCCAAGTGGTGATGGTGGAGTTCCTAAAGAAGTTTGCAAATACAGAGAGGCTGAATTGGGGGCAATGGTGTCACGACCCAAAAATGGCGTGATGGCACTCGTCTTAACCCTTCAAGACAAGTCAGCCTAAAACTCAACCATTACAATAAAATGAGGAAACTTTTATAATAAACTCAAAAATACCCCCCCAAAATCTGGTTGTCACGTGTACAAGCCTCTAAAGTATTACAACTGATTCAAAAGAAAAACACTACTCTCAAATGACATTGTTTCTAGAATAGAACAAAATTATAATTAAGGAGAAAGAAGGTTCGCTGAAATGACAAGCAGCTACCTCCCAAATCTCCACAAGAAGCCTCAGACAAGGAGAAGAGAAAATATCATAAAGGTCCAGGCTAGTAACCTACAAAAAAATGTAGTAGCAAGGGGTGAGTACCAAACCACGCGGTACTCAGCAAGTAAACCTCTAAACACAAGCTAAGGGATAGAATACGAGTACTCCTTACACCCCAACAGAACCTCCACAACTACAACATGCATAAAATCAGCACAACCTAACAGTTCACAATTCACATAGCACATATCTCAACAACAACACTCTAACAATTACATATCCTCAACAACAAGCTCAATATTCATCAATTACAATCTCCACAACTACAACCTGCTTAAAACCAGCTCAACCTAACAGTTCACAATTCAAATAACACATATCTCAACAACAACACTTAGACAATTACATATTCTCAACAACAAGCTCAATATTCACCAATCAAAGTTCCACAGAAAGACACTCACAAGATCAGCAAAACACGATATCAAGTTCAATAATGATAAATATGTGCAATGCAATAGAATGCAATGTCAAGTATAGTGATGAATGTCTGACCTAGTGATACACACCCGCTGTCTCTCAGTCCGGGAACCATGGGGGACATATCTGTCCATGCATCCATCGCGGCGCGCGATACGACCCTTGATAATAGTAACCATCGCGGCACGCGATACGTCCCTTGAAATATAGTATCCGTCGCGGTGCGTGACACGTCCCTCGAAATATAGTATCCATCGCGGCGCGCAATACGTCTCTCGAAATGGTACATCCTCTTTAATTTCTTATTCTTTCTCAATGCACATAACACTTGTCACAACCATGTCTCAGAACAATGCAAATGACATGTTCACACAAATAATGAGGAGATGACCATTTTCATAACATTGCACAATTCACAACAACACAATCATGATACAACTTCAACAATGATTCAACAAGTCTTTCAAACAATTCTCAACACATCACACAAACAATTGATCACATTACTCCCAAACATATACCACAAGGAAATACACGAATTACATACGCTTAACAAGGGTTTAGAAATCCACTTGCCTCAAATAGTCGAACAATCACTCCGAGACTTGAGTCTTCCCTTTCGTTGTACTTCCAACTCAAAGCAATCTATTCACATTAATAATCACTATAAGATTTCGAAACTAACAACACCTATTACTATGATCCCAAAATTCACTTCAAAGTTGAATCTATGCCCACAAGGACATAGCTGAAATTTTATTAAAACTATATTACTCATATCGTAGCCCCAAATTTATAACACGTAAACAAATTATAGGAGCAAAATTGTTGGACCATTGCCTTGAAAACATACGGACAATAAGCATGGAGATTTCCAGATCCTAGCTTTAACCCATTAAATAAGCAGTATACTATAATTTATTAGAAAAAGATCACAAGTAAAATGAACGAATCTGCCATGTATTTCTTAAAATTATAAAATATCTACTCCCTTAGTATACAGAAATTTTTATAATACAATTAAATATTAAAATAACCACCACAAAATCCTATAGTATCTAGCTCTTAAACAAATCCAAAACTGTCATCTAACATACCTTCTAATTATTTATTTATTTTTTTTTTTACATAATTGCTTTTGATGTTAGCCTCAATTTATATATATACATAATCACTCCCCATCATTACAATTTCATGACCTTCCTCCCTTTTTAAAAAAAAATAGTTTTCATGTCTACAATGACAACTTTCTCACTTTTTAATTCTCTGTCAATTTCAATTATAATATAATAATGATAACAAGGATACTACCCACCACATCTAATGATTCATTAATTCAAACTTCTACATATAATTAAAGTTACTGAAACGAAATTGAGAAATATTCACCTGAAGCCGCCGTCAACTTTCTCTGCTAATAGTGTCGCGGTCGTTTTTGAGTTTACGACTCAACCTAGGAACCTTAATTTTTATTAATTATGTTTTACATATGGGTCAAATAGTATAAGGTCTTAAATAAATTATCACTTTAGCCCACTAACTATCAATTAAGTCAATTATCTATAATTATCCATCAACTAATTAACTAAAGTTAAACAAATAGTTCAGAATTTCCCAAAAATAATTTTCTGGGTCATTACAATGGGGTATCTGCATTGGATTTGCAGCTGCATCTTGGCCAATTGGTTGGCTTGTCAAATGCATAAATGTACCAGAGAGACCAATCTTCAGTTGTTTCATGTAAAAATAGAGTAAATTTAGATGTTCATTTTTATCATTTGGTCCATTAGTTTGTTGTTAAATGTATTTTGGCTAAAATTATCCCTATGAATCAACTCTAATATACATCCTTATACTATCTAAAAATAACAAAAATCATCTTTCAGTGTATTTTTGTTAAGAAATTGATTGAATCAATATATTTTTCTTAATTTGGTCATGTCTTAGCCACGACGAGAATATCAAAGTTACCTAAAAAGAATAAGAATATGGATAGGAAATGAATCTTTCATTCTTAAAATTTAAATTTTGTGTTGTTAGTTTATATGATTTTTGCATCATCAAGTAAATTGACTTGCAATAATACATAAGTCTTAAAATATTTATATAGTAGGTTCTAATGGTTACAAATATTATGTAAAAAAATCATTTTAAAAATATTACGTCCAATTATTTAGATATTTTCTTTAATAAAATATTTAGTACGTATGTATGTTATATACAATGCAATTTTATACAATGTACAGAAATGCTGGGAATTTAGTGAAATTATGTAGGCATTTAGTTATGAAAATAAAATAAAAAATTACTTTATTTGAAATTTTTGAAGTTGAAGTTGTATTCGACCATACATTTTTACAAAGAATATTTCGAAATTTGTATATATTTTGTCTAAATATGTTTTAAACTCTCAATTTCTAAAAATTAGAAAAATCACTCAACTTGACTAGTTTAACCATGTGTACATATATTCATTTGATTTGACATATTTTTTTTTTGTTGGTGCCGTGAGTTTCTTAAAAAAATAGATAGAAAGATGAATCTTGTAACTTTTTGATAGAGCAAGAATGTTTTTTGTTCACTTGTATAATACAAGGATGTACTTTAGAGTTAAGTCATATTTCAGGATGATTTTAGGAAAACTAAGTAACTTATTCTTGTTAATTGGTTAAATTAATTAAAATAAATTAATTCATATTTATTTATTAAAAAAATTTAACTTTAAAATAACACTAAATAAAAATAAAATGCTAAATTTATCTAATTTCTAAGGGGCATAAAATCTAAAATAATAACGACTATACTCATATTCGTCATACGTTATAACTTATAAGCCAAGCTGGAATCCAATATACACTCTTATAAAATAATCTTAAAGAATGACCAGTCTCAAGTCAACAACAAAAAGACCAGCATCTTTCATAACATTCTAAAGTGGAAGTACAAGGAAAAAGAAAAAAGGCTATGTGTTTAGCGGCGGAGTTAAGTGAGGGTTTGTGCGTTCAGATGAATTCAATAACTTTTTTATAGATTTTATATTTATGATAGAAAATTAAATAAATATATATGTTTATTAACTTGTGAACCCTTAATAAAACTGATTGATTGTTCAGTGGTAAGAAAGTGACAGTGAAAATACTTTTCATGCTAGAGTTGTGGGTTTGAAACCCCCTATTTTATTTTTTTAAAGAAAATTTAGAAATCCCAAACTCTTAATCTTGACTCCGCCGCTGTGTTTATGTAATTTGTTAAATGCTTGTTTGGATTCTTAACTAGAGATACGTTTTAGGTTTAATATAGTTATCGTTATCAATTAGTTCTTTGTTTATGTTATTTTCAATTTTTACTTATTTACTCTTATATTTTAAGATTATTATACCTCTCTTTGATGTATCTCCTTCGTTCAATAATAGTTTTCTATTATATTAAAAATAATTGTCCAACAATACTTGTTCAATTTAAAAAATCAAGAGATAATTTTGTCTTTTGTGTCTATTTTATCTTTCCTATTAAATATTATTTATTATCTAACATATTTTTCAAAGCATTAAATTTAATAAAAATATTACCTCTTTTATTTATACTCCTCTGTCCCTAAATACTTTTGAATTGGCACACCTGTTAAGAAAATAATGATTGACATAGTGAGTTTACCGTTCTACCCCTATTAATTATGAAGTGGATGAATTAAACACTTACGATTTTCAAGAAGTTTTATATTTTCAAAGTAACTAACTGAGGGTATAATGGGTAAATATTTTTTGTCATTTATTGATTTTTCAAAATGAAAAACTAATTAAAAGTAACTGAAAAAAGAAAAAGTGAATAAATAATTAAGAACAACAAAGTATTTCTTAAAGAGTGCATCAAATTAATAATGGACAATTAATATTTTACAGAGGGTAAGTAAATTCCATATATCCTATTCTTAGAAATTTCTTTAAAGTTTGCGAAACGATGGTGCTCACTTTTTATCCCTTTTCCATTTGCTTTTTGGACAAGTATTTTCATCTAGCCTCTTCATTTCATGCACGATAATTATCCAATCTTTCTTTCTTTTTTCTTTTTTTTTGATAAGTGTATTACAACTATTGTCCAAGCTGGAATCTAGCACTTTGGCAGGGTTAGAAAAATGTTGTATGTGTTAATTTTGCATATTTTTAGTATATTGTTTGGTATATTTTTTTTAGTCTATTTATCTATAATTAATATTTGTATTCTACTATTAGTTATATATTTTATTGTATATTGAAGTGTATATTACTAATAGGGAAAATGGCTGAATATTTTTCTTAACTTTGCTATTTAGAGTTGATATACCACTCATTATGAAAGTGACTCATATATACTCCTACTGTTATACAAGTGACTCACATATACCATTTTCCTCTAATGGAAGTGAAAAAAATAATTTTAATATAATCCATATGGGGTATATTTGATCCTCCTCACAAGTACTTTTTTGTTTCAACAATTAATTTAAATTTATTATTTTGATGGTCAAATTTATTTATGTTTAAATAATGATAATCAAAGAAGTCAAAAATAATTATGTATGAAAAAGATCAAAACATACCTTAAACTTTGCTAGAAGGATCATTTGTACCCTACATGGATTTTAAAAAAAATTAAAAGTAAGAAAAATAAATTTAGAACTATTTTTTTCACTTCCGTTAGATGAAGGGTATATGTGAGCTCCTTTTGTAATGGTAGGGGTATATGTGAGTCATTTGTATAACGTTAAGGATATATATATAAGTCACTTTCTTAATGAAGGGTACATCAACTTTAATGACAAAGTTAAGGGGTATATCAGACCATTATCCCTTAATAATAATATCATGATTTCCATGTATTAATATATTTTACAAAGGATTGGTTAATGACATAACGATCCCTCAAATCTCCCTTAATATATTTTCCAAAGCCAAAGAGTGTGGGGGTGTTTTTGTGAACAAACATTTTTTATAGAAATTATGCAAAACTTGTTATTTCTAATACGTCAAACCAAATAGTGTATAAGAAATAATGTCAGTATAACTAATACCAACATTTTACTAATGCAATCATTACTAAATACTAACACACCACATTCTACATTATTTCTGTATACTCTGCCAATCGACCCCTAAGTGGGTTATTTTGATATTAAATTCATTCCATGTTTCGTTGAAGTTGTTGACTCGTTGTCATTACAATAAAAAGATATTTTGTGGCAATAGATTTTATTTTTAACAACAATTGAGTTAATGTCATTACATTCAGAGTGACTAAAGCCTCTAGCAACATTTATATAGAGTGTTGATTATTAATACACATACTATTTATTTTAATTATGAAAATTTCAAATAATCCGCAACCGCTACAACATTTGTCCTTCGAATGAGCACTTCATGATAAACCGCACTAGGCAAACCCCATACGATAAGCTTGAAATAAAATTATTCACACAAAATATAATTCACATAAATATAATATAACAACAATAATCTAAATAATTCACACAAAATCCTTTATTTAGCATATATAAGTACTGTCATTTAAAATCCCCAAAAAATACAAACCAACTCAACAATCATTGTACTCACTTTTTTGCCTTGACTTGCTCCTTTAGCTTTTCACTCAACATTGAAGTCTAATTATTTTTAAATTTTGTCACGTAGAGCTCTATTCAAAGCAAAATCATTTGTTATCAAAAAAATTTCTAAGCTCTCGAACTCAAGACTTTTTTGATTAAGGGAGAACAATCTCATCCACTACACGAGCATCCTTCGGTTCCTTTTGCTTTTTTGTGTGTGGTGTCCAATACTTGATTACATGATTACGTCAATTGTTTTTCATTCGCTGATTAGTCATACTCATATATATATAAGCCAAGCTGGAATCCAATCTTTATATAAGCTTATTAAACAAAGACCAGAACAAAAAGACAATCAATCTTTTATAACTTTCACTATTACTGCAACTTCCAAGAATAATATCATCTCCTCACTCCTAGCAGCCTGTCTGTTACACACGGTTTACTTTTGTCTATAAACTTGCAGCCATCACCTCTTTTATGCAACAACAGAATATAACAGACATTTCAAATTATCAAACTAGAAATTATATTAAACACCATCTTCAGTTACCTATTTGGATATTATTATTGTTTTACCAAAAATTATGTGTGACAACATCTTGCAAGTGCAATTAACGCCTATTTTAACGTCCCCCGCCAGGAAGAGATGGCGTTGGGCGTTTAAAATTCTCTATACTTCCAGGGCATTGCTGTCTACAGCCAGGAAGATTGTTGCTGAAAACAAGACTGAGCTCTTGAGCAACTTTTCGCGCTCTCAATCTTATACAGTAGTTGATATCGAACCAGAATGTTTTTCGAGTATCAACAAGCAAATGTTAGCAAAACTCGTTCGAGTGAGAGATGTTAAACAGTTTGATGGTGTGGAAAGCGTGTTGTTTGCCCTGAAAACTGATGCTGACAAGGGTATCTTAGGTGATGTTAAGGATATTGCTTCTCGGCGCAAACATTTTGGGACTAACACATTTAAGAAGCC
Source organism: Solanum stenotomum (assembly GCF_019186545.1). Classification (NCBI taxonomy): domain Eukaryota; kingdom Viridiplantae; phylum Streptophyta; class Magnoliopsida; order Solanales; family Solanaceae; genus Solanum; species Solanum stenotomum. Next base: position 40,260 of record NW_026025100.1, read on the forward strand.
ATCAGTAAATCTATTGCAAATATTATTGAAGAGCCTCAAAGATCCTAACATCATCATTGTACTGCTGTATGCTGTTTTATCGCTCGGTTTTGGCATAAAAAAACATGGGGTGAAAGGATGTTTGGATGGGGGAATTATACTAATTTCCCTGTTTCTTGCCATTAGTCTCTCTGCTTTTTGTAACTATTGGCATAAACAGCAACTTTATGAACTTTGTAGGCCAATTGAAACCGTCTCCATTCTTGTGATTAGGGACGGGAAGGATATGAGTATCACATTTTCTGAAGCAGTTGTTGGAGATGTCATTCGCTTGAAAGCTGGAGATCAAGTCCCTGCTGATGGGATATACATAGGTGGCCAATCCTTACATATTGATGAATCAACTTTAACAAAGAAAAATGACCTTGTGGAAGTTAACAATAGCACCAATGTGTTCTTGTTATCGGGTAGCAAGGTCTTGAGGGGTAATGGTCGAATGCTTGTTACAGCAGTTGGCATAGATACAGCATTGGCAGAAATCATAAGTCCAGCTTGTGTCAATCATGATCATAAGTCACTTTTACAGAAGAAACTACACAAACTGACCTCGCATATAGCAAAGGTTGGTTTGGCAGTCAGTTTCTTGGTTCTTTTAGTTCTGTTGGTCCGTTACTTCACAGGGAATATGCAAAACAATGGGAGGAAGTTGTTCATTGGAGGTAAGACAAGTATACATGATGTATGGAAAGCCTTTCTTGGGATTCTAGCAACTCCAGTTGCAATTGCATCGGGTGCTATTCCTGAAGGTTTAACGTTAGCTTGTGCACTAACCATAGCTTACTCGACCAAGAAGATGATTACTGATCAAGCACTTGTTAGAAGTCTTTCAGCTTGCGAAGCAATGGCCTCCGCTACTGTGATTTGTACGAATAAGGAAGGAGTACTGACTGAAAACACTCTGCAGGTCAGAGAGTTTTGGCTACGTGAAGAGTATTTTGGAAGAGGTACTTTCTCTACATTTGCCCCAGAAATTCTTGATCTGCTTCATGAAGGAATGGCTCTGAACACAACCAAGATCCCACCAGGATCTTCATTTGAACACATTGAGGATCAAATTCAAAATGCAATTTTGGGCTGGGGCATCAAAAGCATGAATATGGATGTACAACAACTGAAAGAAAGATGTACACTTGTCCATGCTGAAAGCTTCAACTCGGAATACCAAGGGCGTGTTTTGATAAGGAGGAATGCTGACAGCAGAGTACATGTGCACCACAAAGGAACTCCAGAGGCAATACTGGCCATGTGTTCACGTTACTACGAGGAGACAGGGGATGTCAAAGATATAAACGATGATACTAGAGAAGCATTGCAGGGAAGAATTACAAAGATGACAATGGATGGTTTGTACTGTGTTGGTTTTGCATATAGAAGTGTAACAGCAGAACATCAGATTGATCATGAAGGGCATTTCCATCCCAAGCTCAAAGAAGATGATTCGATCTTATTAGCATTTGTCGGCCTGAAAGCTCCATGTAGAGAACAAGCAAGGAAAGCTGTGATGGACTGCCAAGATGCTGGAGTGAACATCAAAATCATTACAAAAGATGATATCCACACCGCTCGTGCATCAGCTATTGATTGTGGTATAATTGATCCTCATGACACATCCACTGGAGAAGTCATTGAAGGAACAACATTCCAAGGATATGCTGACGATGAAAGATTGGAGAAAGTTGATAACATTCGTGTGATCGCAAGAGCCTCAACGCTGGACAAGCTTCTAATGGTACGATGCTTGCAAAAGAAAGGTCATAATGTTGCAGTTACCGGAGACAGAGTGGAAGATGCAGAAGCTCTTAGAGAAGCCAATGTGGGGCTTTCATTGGGTAATCATGGAACCGATGCAGCAAGGAACTGCTCGGATATTGTCATCATGGATGATAACTTTGCTTCCATAGCTAGAGTTCTAAGTTGGGGCCGAACCACATACAACAATGTTCAGATATTCACCCAGTACCAACTAACAGCAACTATCGCTTCTTTGGTGATAGACTTTGTGACAGCAATTTCAGCTAGCGAGCCCGTGACCATCAACATTGTCACAGTAATTTCAGCAGGCAATGTTCCCTATGCAATGCTTCAGGTACTTTGGGTAAAGCTGATGGTGGGGACATTAGCAGCTGTAGCTCTCACTATCGACGGGCCTGGAACAAAGCTCATGCAGCAGCCACCAACTGACAAAAATGAGCCATTTATAACCAATATCATGTGGAAAAATATATTGGGACAAGCATTGTACCTGATCTCAGTGTTGCTTACCATCCAATTCACAGGTGAATCAGGATACCAATTAAGCGACAAGGAAAAGGACACAATGATCTTCAACATCTTTGTTCTCTGCCAACTTTTCAACATATTCTACCTGAGAAACTACGAAGGGGGTCTCCTCAGAGAGCTAAAAACAAAGCGGTTATTTTGGGGGATTGTAGGAATGATAGTCGTTATCCAGTTTGCAATGATTGAAATGCTGAAAGAGTTTGCATGTACTGAGAGATTGAATTGGATGAAGTGGAAAGTGTGTATTGGGATAGCTGCTTTATCATGGCCAGTTAGTTTACTCATAAAATGTATACCTGTTCCAAAGATGCCTTTGTTTAGTCGTAGGAACAGCCAGAACTTTAGTTACTCAAGATTTAGATCAAGTGTTAGGTTATAGCAAGTTTGCCTTCTCAATTCCTACCATATTTGTTTGTTCATTCTATAACACTTCCATCTGTTTGTACTTATATAACATTTATTGTTTTAAATTTAATATGCTATACATAACTATACTAAAGGCAAAATAAAGTAATACTTTTATTTGGTACAGAAAAAAAATCAATTAAAACTTTGTAAGAATTGAGTGAGTTGAGTTACGACACACATTTTAGCCCATTGCAAATGCCAGTCTAAAGCTTCAAAAATCTTTGAACATATTATCAGCTCAGGTATATATGTTGACAATCATGAACAAAGTACACTATTATTAATAATGGAATGTAACATAAATCAATTAATCAAACAGATACTATTAGAACTAACTAGCTTATGACAAAAACATACTGAACACCTAAATCTACTCATTTAAACAAGGCTTTCAAGTAATTCAACCTTAGATAACTAAAGATTGGTCTCTCTGGAACAGTTATGCACTTGACAAGCCAACCAATTGGCCAAGATGCAGCAGCAAATCCAATGCAGATACCCCATTGCCCCCAATTCAGCCTCTCTGTATTTGCAAACTTCTTTAGGAACTCCACCATCACCACTTGGAGAACCAATGTTATTCCAATGATTGCCACAAATAACTTGTTCTTGTGTATCCCCTCAAAAACATTCTTCTTCTCCAGCTTTCTCGCGTTGAATTCATTGAACACTTGGCAAAGAACAAACGTGTTGAAAATCAATGTATCGTTTACCTTCTTGTTGACACCAAAGATGGATTCTCCTTTGAATTGTAAGGTCAATAAAACAGCAATCTGATACAAGGCCTGAGCCATTAGATTCCTCCACATAATGTTGGTGATAAGTGGTGCAGTCCTACCGACTGGTTTCTTCTTCATGAGTTCCTCGGTTGGCTTCTCTGTCGCGAGTGCTAATGCCCCTAATGTGTCCATGATCAAATTTACCCATAGCAATTGTACTGCTGTGAGTGGTACCTCACCAGATGATACAGCAGCTACAAAATTGATCACGAGCGCAGCCACGTTTACCGTGAGCTGAAATTGGATGAATTTCTGGATGTTGTTATAGACACACCTTCCCCATTTCAAAACTGTGGCAACTGAAGCAAAGTTATCATCCAAGATGACTATATCAGAACTCTCTTTAGCCACTTCAGTGCCTTGAATCCCCATAGAAAGTCCTATATCTGCTTCCTTTAAAGCTGGTGCATCGTTTGTTCCATCACCTGTGACCGCGACCACATGACCTTTCTTTCTCAAGCACTGCACCATTAGAAGTTTGTCAAAAGGGGATGATCTTGCCATCACACGTATCTTCTCAACTCTCTCCATCCGTAATTCATCTGTTAAGTTGCGAAATTCTTCACCTTCTATGACTGCTCCTTCATCTACTTCCTGATTAGGATGGAGAATCCCACATTCTGTTGCTATGGCTTTTGCAGTGAACACGTTGTCACCAGTGATCATCTTGATGCTCACACCAGCATTTTGGCAATCTTCCACTGCTTTCTTCACGCCAGGTCGGCATGGATCTTTTAGGCCAACAAAGCCCAAAAGAATGAAAGAGTTGTCTGGAACATTACCATGCATATGTTCATTATCCTTCTGCTCAGCTTTTGGCACTTGCTTGTGTGCGAATGCGATACATCTCAGGCTGCTGGCAGCCATTCCTTCAATTATCCTGTCACATTCTTCCTTATCTGATTGGTCGAGAGGTTTTACGTTCCCTTCTAGATCATAGTAGTGGGAGCATATTCTTGAAATCATTTCAGCAGCACCTTTCCAATGTGCATGAATTGTGCCATCAGTAATGTTCTTGATCAGGACACCGCTCTTCTTTTTCTCCGAATTGAAAGCTTCCACATGTAGAATGTTGAAATTTCTTTTGATTTGATCCATATCCATGTTCAGTTCCATAACAGCCCATGAAAGAATAGCTTTTTCAGTAGGGCTGCCTGAGAACTCAAAGCTGGAAGATGGATCGGAGGACTTGAAAACACTACCTGTAGTGTTTAATCCAACCCCTTGATGGAATAGTTCAAGAACTTTTGCTGAAATTGATGTATGACATTCTGCCTTCACGTGCTGTTTGCCTAAGAAAAACTTTGTCACGGTCATCTTATTTAATGTAAGAGTACCTGTTTTGTCTGTACAGATGGTGGTGGCAGATCCCATAGTCTCGCATGCGGAGAGCTTCCTAACCATTGCCTGATCAGCCATCATTCTCTTCATGGAATAAGCCAGAGTAAGTGTAACAGCTAAAGGCAAGCCTTCAGGAATCGCGACAACAACAATGGTAACAGCAGCAGCAACAATTCCCACCACAGCATTGATCACATCATCAGATGATGTCTTGCTCCCGTTGAATTCTTTGTTCCCATTCTCATCTTTTGTCGTCCCAGTAAAGTATCTAACCAATAGGACAACGAGAACTAAGAAAGCAACTAGCAACCCAACTTTACCAATCGATGTAGTAAGCTTGTTGAGTCGTTCTTGGAGAGGAGTTTGCTCATTAGAATCACTGCTGATTTGGCTCATCATTTCACCCCAGGTCGTGTTCATTCCAACCGATGTCACAAGCATCATGCCATAGCCATCGACAACCTTCGTGCCAGAAATCAAGAATGGATTTTGGCTGATATTAATCGCGACGTGATCACTTTCACCTGTCATGCTAGATTCATCCACTTGTAAAGAATGGCCTTCTACCAAAATCCCATCAGCAGGGACTTGATCTCCAATCTTCAAGCAAATGACATCTCCAACAACAATTTCAAAAATTGATATCTGTTGGCGCCTTCCATTTCTAACAGCTTCTACTGGAATATTTTTGCTCACTTTGGATAGCTTATCAAACTGTCTGTTTTGTCTAAAATTACTAATAGACGAAACAGCAATGACAAGAAACACCGCGACATAAATACTCCCTCCATCATACCATCCTTCTTTCAGTCCGTGCTCCTTAATTCCAAANTTGAATGATTCCCAAACAAACACGAAGAAACTCTTAGTAGGTGCCTTACGATACGTGTTGCTTCCAAAAGCCTCATGTCTACGTGCAACGTCTTCTGGATCTCCGCTTACACCATTAGTTGTATCACTTTTGAGAGAAGCAGCAACACCTTGTACACCTCCAATATTAGCAAGTTTGTCAAAGTTTTTATCTTTGACAAGCTTAGCTAGACTTGACTGATCAATGCCTGAGAATAAAGGATGGTCTTGAACTACATCAATCGCGATTGTATCATTCGATACACAAAGTACTTTTCTTGGATTGTAGGCAGGTGATCCATGACTATAAGCAGTTTTAAAAGCTCTGGAACAATAGATGGTTGCAAAAGCTAAGTGCCATCTTTTTTTGTTGGAGGATTCAATTTCTTTTGACAAATCAGTTGTGATTTTGTTCATGAATAGGTAATGCAAGTTTTCTTCAAACATGTTTGATTGAAAATGTGTATAATAACAATGAAAGGACAAAAAAGATCAAATAATTTGTGATTGTGTTTTGGGGTGAAGTAGTAATAATCCCCAGGAAGTTAATCATATTAAATAAGTACTAATACACCGCGTAATCAAGTTGATGAAGTTTAGTGGAGTGCAGTTACATGGATATTTCCATTAACCGCCTTTGGGTCTCCTTTGAAAAATGGTCCTCCCTTATTTTCTTGCGGCCCACGATCTAATTAAGTTGGGCTTCTTGTACAAGTGACCAAATTGTTTAATAAAGAGAAATTTTTAGAAATAGCAAACATAATAAACATAATAAAGTTTTATAGCTATAGTTTCGATAATTACACTTTATAATTATAGTTCTGTTTGTTATGGAGGCTGATGTTTGTATATTTTTGTCCGTTTGTATATTTCGCTTGCGAATATACAAATAGGGTAAGTATATACAAATTCTGTATTTATACATTTATAAATTTTTCAGAACTCTTTTTATATATTTCGCTTGCCAATATACAAACAGAGTATTTTATTATGATATTTTCATAAATCGTATAAAAATAGCTAGGGTAAGCATATATAGAAAATTCTGGATTTATACCATCATGAATCGAATTATACAAATTCTGGATTTCTACAAATCAGGCGAATAGCAAGAATTGGGGAAACTGTAGCTATAGTACCTAATATAGGCTAAACGTTTGCTATTCTGCATAATTTCCCTTTAGTAAAACGGTTATATTTATATGTATGTATCAATATTGTATGAATAATATTCTCCCGGTCCCATTTTATATGAGTTATTTTGACTTGACATGCAATTTAACAAAGAAAGGAAGAGTTTTGTAACTTGTGGTTTAAAATAAATGATAGATATTTGTGGTTATAAATCACTTCATTAAGGATAAATATGTATTTTAAAGTTAAATTGCTACTTAATATAGAAATGTGTCATTCTTTTTGGGACGGACTAAAAAGAAAAAAACAGTCATATTACTGGGACAGAAGAAGTATATACTAATTGTGTATATATGTGTATAACTATGTATTAGAATATATGATGTTTATATGAGTAATATATACACATACGTATAATTTTTTCAATATTTCGAGTCTTTATATATTAAATTCATCTAAATAATTCACACTTGTGATATGGTAAATTTAAAAATTAAGCTTTAAAGAAGCTTTAATGACAGAAAGTAACGAGGAGAAGAAATACTTAATGATCGGAAGAAGAACGAAGGAAAGTAAGAATAAAAGCAATGAAGAGAACGTAAAGCAAAGAAATAAAATGCACTTCGCTTGAAAATAAAATAAAAAAGTGTTGGATGACTATTTTTGGTAATAATTGATAATTGGTTATTTTGGATAAGATAGTTAGACTCAATAGAAATTATGCTTAACTTTTCGAATTAAGTTTTATAATAGAATTTTGGGATAACTATGATCCTAAACACTTCAGTCAACTATAAAACATATATGTTGTATATACTTGTACTAAATATACATATAATATACATGACCAAGGTATGTAATTCGAGTTTAATTGAAACTTTACACAATCAGGTAAAAGGTAACTTTTCCACCTAATTATTGTAGCAGATTAGCTGATAATGATCTCTTAATTATTGTACCATTTCATAACTCTTTAGTTAGATAAATTTTTCACCTCGCATTGTTTGACAAAATAAGCAGCTTAATGATACATTAAGATTTCGTTATATGAGAAGGACTAGACTCCTAAGACATAAATGACTTACGTATAAGCTAAGTTATGATAAATTAATTAGTATATTTTAACGTAACTGTTAAGACTACTACTTATAATTATGTAGCTAGGTTTCTTTTTGTTTACAATTTGGTCATGTCGACAATATGATCCGTGTGTGAAGTATTTAATTATGAAATGAAGCAGCCATTTATTTGTTTCACAATATAATAATTAATGATTTTACCGCGCGACAATGTTTAGGAGCACTTAATAAATCAAGAAAAAAAATTAGAAATAAGATGCAATTGATAATTTAGGAAAGAAAAAGGGTTCCAAAAAGAAAAAAAATACTTAGACTTTGCATATATCCACTCTCTTCAAATCATATGGAATATAGTATTGTTGTGATCATTCAAAAAAAAAAAAACAAAAAAACAAAGAAGAGACATGCACCTTATTTGCTTGTATATTTAATAAAAAATTAAATCTTAATTATTCAATTTTCAGTTATTAAGTATATCTATTTTTTAGATCTTAATTTTAACAATTCAAATTTTAATTTTCAAGTATTTCTTTTTCTGTATTTTGCAATCACAATTAGAGTTTTTATAGAGAAACTAAATAGGCTAAAAGATATTGGAGCTTGAGTCCAACAAGGTAGAAACTAGGGAGAGTTGGCAAAATAGCTACTCTCAAAACATAATTGAACATTTAGACAAAAGTCTTCAAAAATTGATACTTCAGACACTAATTATGATATCACTCATTATTCTTTCAAAATAAAGTCTTCAAAAATTGATACTTTAGACACTAATTATGATATCACTCATTATTCATTCAAAATATGCAAGGCCAACTCCAAAGTATAACATTACACTTTAGTTCCCCCACCCCTTCCAATAATATTTTACCTTTTCCCATCATTATTTTCAGATTTAAAAATAATCAAAAAAGAAAATATTTTTCAAGCCCAAAAAAGCTCCCATTTTCCAGTCATTTTCCATCTATTTTTGTCGATTTCGATGATTTTTTCGGCGAAATCTTCCTCCTCACAACTAAAAATCTCCATTCTTGCTCATTGCCTCTAGTGTTATACCATTTTTTTAAAAAACTTTTTGTAAAAAATATTTTACACCATTTTTACTATCTTGAAAAGATTGAAAATTATATTCCACCCAATACCTCATTAGTAGATAGATTCCATAGTTTAGAAGTCCTACTAACATTTCTCCATTCTAGAGCTAGCAGAGTACCTATTACATTTGATTTCATTTATTGCCATTTTTTTTGGAGAATTTCCTGCCAATCCTTGCCCAGCTATAGAACGATACCGTAATCTAGGATCGATCATTATAGTCTATAATGACAGTAATTACAGTAATTATTGTTAATGGTGATTATATGGATGTGTGTGGGAGGAGACTCCTAAATGTTGGATTTGAAAATTATCTAGTAAGGTGATATTGGTCATCTCATTTCGTCGCAATGATTTATACACAACACAGTTCGAATCGTAATTGAGATGTTGGAAATTAGATTGCGAGCCAAGCGAAGTTGTGATTAGTTATCTAACGAATGAAAGAGAAAAAATACATCCCATATTCATAAAAAATGACAATCAAGTGTCCCAGATGTCTTTGGTACTCCTCTCACCCACCCTACTGTCGATGACGATGATTCGATTGAAGATAAAAGTTTGGGTAATGGATGGTCAACCCAATGGAATCGAAAGATCCCTAATTCTTTCAAGAAGAGCAACGAAAATGTGGGTCAGGATCATAGCTCAACCACAACTTCTCCGATGTAACTAATTTTCAAATAGAACAAACATTTAGAAACAAGAATGAGTTGAAAATGTTATTAGATCAAGCGTAGATGAAGAACTCTTTTGATTATGCTACGTTGAAGAATTGTAGTAAATGGTTCAAGGTGTAATGTGTATTCCTTGATTGTGTCGGGATACTGCGTGAGGAATTAAGTATAATGCTCGACCATAAAGAAAGTCAGAGAATTGTTTTCAAAGAATTTCATTATAGTTTAAGCATCTACGAGTACTATTCATCTATGCATAAAGTCAACCTCTATCTCCTTGCGTACTCAAAATCAATTAATGTTATCCTTGTAGAGTTCGAATAGTGTGTGCCACATGAATTGTTAGATGTCTATATTCTTTCACCCTTGTCGATATATAACAAGCTTGGAAGAAAGAAAGAAAATAAGAATGTTAGCGAGACTTTCAAAACCAAGAGGAAGAATAAGTATTTAGTGTGTAATAGATCCGCACACAAGAGAACCACATGTAATAACAATAAATTTTAGATAGGCTTGTCCCACTTTGTTTTTATAACTCGAGGTAATGTATGTAATTTGAGACTCATCAGTTTGGTATAATTAGTAGCATGTTAATTTTGTCCTTTTTAGTCCCTTTCTATAATTAATAGACTAAAACAAATATATATTATACATACCGCCTATTTGATTTATGTACTATACTACATAATGTATTGAGAATTCTATTCGGTTAGATCAATTTATACTAAATAAATTAAATGGCCTACAGGGTCTACGCTCGACTGAGACTATTATTGTAATAAAAAAAGAAAATAATTAATTAAAAAGAAATTATTAAATTTTACACGATTAAATGAGCCTAAACAAGTGATAAGATCTATAAGAGTTCACATACATTGGGGACGATAATTAGATCAAGATGTATGAGGATGAGTAGTGATTATACAATCAACATCCTCACAATAACGTTGACCAAACACAAGTATGTTGTAAGGATTTTATTTGTTCAACCAAAATTCATTCTCATCCATCTCTTATTATTATACCCCCAATTTACGTGGACTCTTATATGATCATATGACCTGTTTAAACTCATTTAATTGTGTAAATTGCAATAATTTATTTATTTTTGGGAAAATGCATAAGTACCCCCTCAGCCTATGCTCGAAATCCCAGAGACACACCTAACTTTTACTAAGGTCCCATTACCCCCCCAAACTTATTTTTTAATTAATTTTCTACACCTTTTGGTCCTACGTGGCACTATTTTGAAAAATTTGTCAACACGTGCTGGGCCCACAAGAATAGTGCCACGTAGGACCAAAAGGGGTAGAAAATTAATTAAAAAATAAGTTCGAGGGGGTAATAGGACCTTAGTAAAGGTTAGGTGTGTCTGTGGGATTTCGGGCATAGGCTAGGGGGGTACTTGTGCATTTTCCCTTTATTTTTAGTTAACTAATCTCTTTTTAAAATTCTACTAGTTAAAGTCTATACATGTGTATCATAATCTAGTAAGTTTATTATGGATGAAGGTCTTAGTATAGGCTAGACTATACTTAGTTTAGTCCTCGACTTCTTATAGTCTAACACATCCTAAGACCTTCATCCATAATAAACTTACTAGGTTAGGATACATATGTACAGACCATAACTAGTAGAATTTCAAAAAGAGAATAGTTAATTAATAAAAATATAATTTAATAAAATTTTACACAGCTAAATGAGCTTAAACAAATCATATGATCATATAAGAGTCTACGTAAATTGGGAACGACGATCATAGATGTATGAGGATGACTTGTGGTTGAATGAATGAAATCCTGACAAACCATACTTGTACTTTAGTAAACATTATTTTGAGGATGTTAATTGTATAACCACTATCCATCCTCATACATCTATGATCGTTGTTCCCAATTTACGTAGACTCTTATATGATCATATGATTTGTTTAAGCTCATTTAGCTGTGTAAAATTTTATTAAATTATATTTTTATTAATTAAGTATTTTCTTTTTTGACAATATGCTAGTAAGAGTTATAAACTCATATAGTATATTATTGTTAAAGCGTGTAGTTTAGATATATAGTTAATTCAGTTGGTGGTCCTCAATATAATATAATTTATGTTGTTATTTACTTTTTTGTTATATACTAATATTTTGTTTATCATTGCACCAACCAGTATATACCTTACAAATGATGGAATGTCAATCTATATGATCCATCATCTACCAGCCAAGCACATGAGAAATAATTGATTATATTTATGATGTACGATTAACAAAATTAAAATATCCAATTTTGCAACAGTAGTAAAGTACAACTCAAATTACACCCAATCATAATATCTAACTTTTTTTATTTAAAAAAGGCAATCTTTGTTTTGATTCCCTCATTTTATTGACTTCATTTTTATTCAATTTTAAATAACTACAATGTCTCAAACATCCAATTTTAAATAACTACAATACAATTTAAATATCCACTTTTATGTTTGTTTGAATCAATCTTCTTCTTCAAACAACTCTATGCTAGTCCAATCAACTATTTTCCAATCGACTATTTTCCTAATGGATAAATTTTGATGAAATTTTAATCAATCACTATTTTGATTTGGTTTGAATCCGCTTACTCCGTCGAATCCCTTGCCAGCAGCACCGAGGGCACGAACTAAACTAAAACGCACTTCAACTTTTGCTCCTTTCTCAATTGTCTTCATTTGATCAAGTTTATCAGCCTTTCAATAGTGATGTTCTTGTTCTTGGTCACCTTGAAATAAAAAAATTCATAATATTAAAGGACTTGCTCCTTTTTTATTCACGGAGCATGCTAACAATTCAACCCCGAAATCAAAGCAAATTTCATTAAGTTGAAACAAGTTGACTTATCGTTCACATAGAACTAGATGTCATGTAACTTTTTTTATTCTTCACACATCGCAACAACATATAACAAGTCATTTATTTATAAATGCTTCGGCAAATGTCTCAATCGTTCAAAACAAATTTACTTGGAATCAACATAGAACTTTTGATCGATTAGAATTTTTCTAAAGTGATCACAATAAAACATCATTCTTACTCTTACATAATTTTTTGTAAAAGTGATCAACTTCTTTAGTTTTACGTTTCTTACTGCTGCAAGCAGTAAAAACAAAATCTTTAATGATTTTCTATATTTAGCCATACTTTACAATCTATAAGAAAAAACTAATTTGTAGTGATTAATCTATCGACCACTGGTCTATATATATTAACTGAAACAAAAAAGTACTCTATCAAACATGCAAAACAAGAAGCAGTAATTCTAGAAAGGAAGAATGCAAAAGACAGCAACCAGAATACCATTAATTTCTACTAAAACGTAGAAAAAAAATCAAAATCGATATATAATATAAATATAAAAGTTCAAAAAATTCTAATCATTATCCAAAGCAAAACCCAATTAAAGATGCGGAATCAAGAACATGAACTCAAAACATATTAAATTTTGACAAATTTAATTGATCAGGAACAATTGATTTTTTGTAAAAATTCAAAATCTACTAAACTAAAATGCAAAAAAAAAATAAAATAGTAAAATGGAGCAAAAACTGTTCGAAAAAAAAATGAACTTACCTGAGCACAAGAGGATGAATGTTTCGACTTGGGGAAGAAGATTGGAGAAAAATATATTTCAAATCTTTAAGGTACTCAAGAAAATAGGGAAGAAGAGTGGTTGAGAAGAGAGGGGAAAGTTATTGAATAATTAAATGACTTTTAAAAAATAAGAATATTTAATAAATATAAAAAGGGCTTGGATGTATTTTTATAAACATCTATTTTATACCCAAGTTTCTAAAAATGTTAAAATGGTCCATGACCCTACAACCATACCCCACTTTGTCCCACTTTTTCTAACCCTAACCCTAAAAATTAAATCAAAAAGAAATTAAGTGGCTATTGTTCAAATTATGTTTTGGGGGTGTCCCCCATGCCAATTAATCTCTAGAAACTAGGGTTGCATATTTATTTGATTTAAATTTAAAGTTTATCGATTCGATTTATCGGTTATTGATTTATAGATATATTAAATAATTGTAGAATCATTAAGATATTGCTTATCGACTATCGGTGACTGATGTTTATCGGTTTAACAGTTAAGATTTGACGCAAAATAATAATAATTGAAAATCATTTAGAAACAAGGTACAAACAAAATAAATCATGCACATGAATTGACATATTGCATCTTGTTGAAAAGTAAACACAGACACATTGTAGGATAATCAAAAGTTTCAAATAGCCAAACCGATAAATCAATAAATTTGGGTTATCGATTTCAATTTAGTCAGTAGAAAGTGTTTTTGGCTTAAATCATCCCTCAAGTATGACTTAAACCTAAAGTACATCCTTGTGTTATATAAGTGAACAAAAAACATCCTTCTACTATCCAAAAGTTGCAAGATTCATCCTTTGTCTATTTTTTTAAGAAACTCATGCTACCAATAAAAAGATGTATTAAGTCGAATGAATATATGTACACATGGTTAAGCTAGTCAAGTTGGGTGATTTTTCAATTTTTTAGAAATTGAGGGTTTAAATCAAAATTCAGACAAAATATATTCAAATTCTAAATATTCTTTGCAAAAAGTATGGTCAAATACAACTTCAACTTTAAAAATTTCAAATAAAGTAATTATTTTTTTTATTTTCATAACTAAACGCCTACGTAATTTCACTAAATTTCCAGCATTTCTGAACATTGTATAAAATGTGAATTGCATTGTATATAATGAACATGCGTACTAAATATTTTATTAAAGGAAATCTCTAAATAGTTGGGTGTAATATTATTAAAATGATTTTTTTTATATAATTTTTCTAACCATCGGAACCTACTGTATAAATATTTCAAGATTTATGTATTGTTGCAAGTTAATTTACTTGATAATGCAAAAAAAATATAAACTAATAACACGCAAAATTTGAAATTTTGAGAATGAAAGATTCATTTCCTATCCATATTCTTATTCTTATTAGGTAACTTTGATCTTCTCGTCGTGGCTAAGACATGAACAAATTAAAAAATATTTTTTATTATTGGTTCAATCAGTTTCTTAACAAAAAAGACTGAAGGATGATTTTTGTTAATTTTTGGATAGTATAAGAATGTTTTTTGCTCACTTAGATAACACGAGGATGTACATTAAATTAGAGTCATAATTGAGGGATACTTTAGCCAAAAACAAACAATGTCTTTGTAATATAGCCATCGACAACCTTCGTGCCAGACATCAAGAATGGATTTCGGGTAAGGTTAATCTCTACATGATCACTCTCTACAGTCATGCTAGATTCTCCTTTGAAAAATGCATAATCTATGAATGGTTATCCCCTATTAAGTTGGGCTTTTTAGTACAAGTGACCAAATTGTTTAATAAAGAGAAAATTTTAGAATTAGCAAACATAATAGACATAATACAGATTTATAGTTATAGTTTCGATAATTACACTTCATAGCTATAGTTATGTTTGTTATGAAGGTTGTTGTTTGTATATTTCGCTTGCGAATATACAAATTTTGTATTTATAAATTTATAAATTTTTCAGAACTCCGTTTGTATATTTTGCTTGCCAATATACAAACAAGATATTTTATAATGATTTTTTCATAAATCGTATACAAATAGCTACAGTAAGCATATACAAAATTCTGGATTTATACAATCAGGAATCAAATTATACAAATTTTGGATTTCTACAAATCAGGCGAATAGCAAGAATTGGGGAAACTATAGCTATGGTACTTAATATAGGCTAAATGTTTGCTATTCTGCATAGTTTCCCTTCAATAAAACAGCTATATATTATATGTATGTATCGGTATGGTATGAATAGTACTCCCCTCGTCCCATTTTATATGAGTTATTTTGACTTAACGTGAAATTTAACAAAAGAAGGAAGAGTTTTGAAACTTGTGGTTTAAAATAAATGATAGATATTTGTGTGGTTATAAATCACTTCATTAAGGATATATATATATATCTTAAAGTTCAATTGCTACTTAATATAGAAATGTGTCATTTTTTTTGGGACTGACTAAAAAGAAAAAACAGTCATATAACTGCGACAGAAGAAGTATATACTAGGTGTATATATATGATGTATAACTATGTATTATTTTTGGTAATAATTGATAATTAGACTCAATAGAGATTATGCTTAAATTTTCCAATTAAGGTTTATAATTGAATTTTGGGATAACTATGATCCTAAACACTTTAGTCAACTACAAAACATATATGTTGTCAATACTTGCACTAAATATACATAAAATATACATGATCCAAAGTATGTAATTCGAGTTTAATTGAAATTTTTACACAATTATATAATTAGAGTTCAAATAATATATATCGTTGATGTAAAATATCTTATGCATAATCAGGTAAAAGGTAACGTTTACCACCTATTTTAGCAGATTAGCTAATAATGATCTCTTAACTATCGTACTATTTCATAATGCTTTAGTTACATAAAATTTTCACCTCACATTGTTTGATAAAATAAGCGATTTGATACATTAAGTTTTTGCTATATGCGAAATTAGGAGAAGGACTAGACTCCTAACACATAAATGATTTACGTATAAGCTAAGTTATGATAAATTAATTAGTATATTTTAACTTAACCATTAAGAATACTTATCATTATGTAGCTACGTTTCTTTTTGTTAACAATTTGGTCATGTCGACAATATGGTCCGTGTGTGAAGTATTTAAGTATTTGTTTCACAAAATATAATAAATGCCATCACCTAGTTTTGATATATATGTAAAGTTCACCGACAATGTTTAGGAGCACTTTATAAATCAAGAAAAAAAAATAGAAACAAGATGCAATTGATAATTATATGATGTCTTACTATAATAAATACTAGTAATAAGGTAGCACAAGAAAATCAAACAAAATTTAGGAATGAAAAAGGGTTCCAAAAAGAAAATACTTAGACGTTGCATATATCCACTCTCTTAAAATCTTAGTTGGGGCAATGGATATAGTATTATTGTGATCGTTGAAGAAAAAAAACTAAGAGGAGACATATACCTTATTTGCTTGTATATTTAATAAAGATCTGAATCATAATTATTCAATTTTTAATTATTAAGTATGTCTATTTTTTAGATCTATATTTTAATCATTCAAATTTTAATTTTTAAGTATTTCTTTTTCTGTGTTTTGCAATCACAATTAGAGTTTTATAGAGAAACTAAATAGGCAAAACAATATTGGAGCTCAAGTCCAACGAGGTTGAAACTAAGGTTGCATATTTGTCCGATTCAAATTTAAAGTTTAGCGATTCGATTTATCAGTTATTGATTTGCAGATATGCTAAACCGTATTAAATTAAGATATCGCTTATCGATTATCAGTGATTAATCGTTATTGATTTGGTTATGGATTTAACAGTTAAAATTTGACACAAAATAATATATAATTGAAAATCATTTATAAAAAAGGTGACAAACAAAATAAATCATGCATACGAGTTGACAGATTAAATCTTGTTCAAAAGTAAACGGTAAACATTGTAGGATAATTGGAAGTTTGAAATAGCCACAAATAAAAATATGAAACTAAACTCTATATCAAGTATTTTATATACCGAATGATATAAATATAATTATAGATTAACTGAATAAAAAAACATCAAAATGTTAAAGAAGGATAACCCATAGTAAAAATAATCAAACCCATTATCAAAATAGCTAAATCAATTACCCATTACTAATAAATCAATAATTTCGGATTAACATTTCAATTCAGATTGTAGAAACAATGTTTTTTTGTAATATAATAGTGGCGCGCGAAAAGTAATTGGAAAGGAAGGCTCTAATTCTGCTATCATTGTCACATGATTCCATTCATCTTTCAACTTCCCAATCTCCAAATTGATGTAACTGGGTCTTTGAATTAAAGGTGACATTAAGGCGTCAAAATAAAAAAGCGGTAATATAAGTCTTAATTATTGAGTGTATGTGACAATTATGTGATTAATGATTAAGGATTGTGAAATTGCCCTCAAATTTGTAAGTTGGCAATTTGATCCATTGAATTAAATAAAGGGTAAAAGGGTTAATGACTAAACCTAATTTAACCAATTTTGGTGGGAACCAAAATTGGAGGGAAGCCACACCAGCGAGCTGTACCAAAAGGGGGGAAATAAATCATTTTCCCCCTGCCTCCCTCCGTATTCCTCTTCTTATTTTTCTTCTGCTTTGTTCTTGCTCTATTCTTGTTTGGTTGCTTGCCTTTCTTCTTCCCGTTCTCTTCATCTTTTCGAACATTGTTGCTATTGGCTGCTAGTCCTTGAGCCTTTTTCTTCTTCTTGTCATTTTCTTGAATAAGATTTAGCTAATCTAATCAGTGGACCAGATTTCGTTCTGTATCAATTGGAATTACTTCATAAGTGATTGGTGCACACACCATTGTTTTGGTAAGTAAAATTAATACTTCTTTGGAATCATTCATCATCAGCTGGCTAGCCGCAATTTTTTCAATAATTTGCATTCGCGTTTTCAATAGATGGATATATATGTTGCAACATATGACTTATATATTTTGTCAGAACATGTGATTTATGTTTCACAACAGAATAGTTATATGTAGCAACATATGACTTACATTTCGCAATAGGATAGCCATATGTACTTACACATGTGATTTATTTGTCATAAGATATCAGTTATATGTAGCAAAATATGACTTACATGTCGCCACATAATAGTCATATGTTGCAACATATGACTTACATATCGCCACAAAATAGTCATATGTCGCAACATATGACTTACACATTTTGTCACAACATGTGATTTATGTTTCGCAACAGAATAATTATATGTAGCAACATATGACTTACATTTCGCAATATAATAGCCATATGTTGCGACATATAACTTACACATGTGATTTATTTGTCACAACATATCAGTTATATGTTGCAACATATGACTTACACATTTCTTCATTAGTACTAATTATTTTTTAATTAATTTCTTCAGGTACAATAAATGGAGGGATTATTTGTAGGGATTGATTGTCGTGGTGAATGAGTCGAGAAGAAAAATCGATACATTTGACGTTGGAAGGATGGTAAGAAACGGGGAGGGTCGGTAGGGATTACTGTCGAAAGAAATATTTTGTATGATGATTTTGTGAATTTAGTCATGCAAAAATGTGGATACAATTGTCAACTGAAAGATCTTGTCTTGAGTTATATTTCCCATTTTTTTCATAATGAGAAGGTCTTACCTTTTAAAATAACTGATCAGCCTAGTTTGGTTGTTTATTTGGGAGGAGCAGAGAGACCGCCCATATTAAGAGTCTATGTGGATGAAAATTCTATCGAGGAGGATTATAATCTAGAAGAAGACCAACAAGATATGTTAAATGATGAATTTGATGATGTGGACATGAATAATTAAGATGCTGAAATTGGAAAAGATGAAGTGTCGGACTTTGAGAGCAACAATCCTCCTACACCTATTGTTGGCAACAACATTCCATGTTCTTCTCAATCATCACGTGTGAATAATGTTCAAGATGAAGAAACCAGTTTTTATAAGGGAATGACATTCAAGAACACGGAAGAACTGACAAATTCATTGAAAATTGCTTGCTTGAAAAAAGATTTTAAACTGACATAGGTGATCAATTCTCGTAATGTATTTTCTTTTAAATGTTCATATCCAGAGTGCAATTGGTGGCTGAGGGTTGTGAAATTTACAAGTAGCGGTAGGTTTGTCATTAGAATCTATGAAAAGTACCATACGTGTGGTTCAAAGCATCTTACAAGCCATAATTCCCATGCCACGACATAAATCATAGGTAAGTACTTTGAAAATAGGTTTCTCAATGGTAAAGTCCTATCCACAAGAGATATGTCAAATCAACTCCGCACATAATTGGGCTGTAAGGTAAGCTATTGGAAGATTTATAAGGGCATAGAGCATGCTAAGTCTAATGTTAGGGGAACACATGAGCACGGATATGCAGTGCTTAATGTGTACCGTTATATGCTTGAAATTGCAAATCCAGGAAGCAAGACGACATTGTCGCTCGATGAAAATGAGAGTTTCAAGCACTTCTTTGTATCATATGCCGCTTGGATGACTGATTTTCAAGAAATGAGAAAAGTAATAGCCGTTGATGGGACATTCCTGAGGAGCAAGTATGAAGGAGTTTTGTTATCGGCGGTGGCACAAGATGCTGAGAATCATATATTTCCAGTGGCTTTTTGTGTTAAGGACAAGGAATGCGATGCCTCATATGAATATTTTTTTCGAAATATGAGAAGCTTTGTAGATGATACTGATGAGTTGTGCATTATTTTTGATAGGCATCCAAGTATTCGAAAGATGATTTCGACTATCTACCCTGCATCTCATTATGGTTGTTGCATGAGACACATTGGGGAAAATATTCGAAATAACTTTCACAATTCAAAAGTAGTGACCCATTTTTATAAAGCAGCAAAGGCGTACTACGGATGTAAGTTTAATGACCATTTCAATCAAATAAGAGATTTGGTACCAAAGGCGGCTGGAACTCTTGAACGTATTGGCTCCACACATGGAGCAGGGAATTTTGCCATGGAAATAGGTACATTATTGTCTATACCATCTCGTTTGAGTTTATTGTAATTTTATGTGTTTTGATTGATTTTTATTTTTTGTTGTGTAGATATAACATTATGACGTCAAACATCGCGGAGTTGGTGAATTCTATGTTTGATGTTGAAAGAGAATTTCCTGTTGTCGCTCTATTTGATGAAATAAACAGGAGATTTGCAATTTTATTTCACCAAAGGCGTATGGAGCTGGTGAACTCTGCAAATAGATTTGTTCCTTCAATTGAAAAAGACATATCAAAGTATGTTAACGCAGGCAACAAGTTGTTAGCTCATCAAACCGCTAACTACAAGTTCAGTGTCACTGGTCATGGTGATGTTGCTACGGTAGATCTACAAAGAAGAACTTGTACTTGTAGAATTTTTGACTTGGACAAAATACCTTGTCCACATGCCATGCCAACGCTTCGAGCCCAATATGGTGCCGTTTTATGAGTACTCCTCTTCATATTATTCAGTGGAAAAATACATAATGACATATTGTGAGAAAATTCACCCGGTGCCATCTGAAGATTCTTGGATTGTCCCTTTGGATGTCATAGAGTGAGAAATACCTCCTCCATATGTTGATCCAAGTAAACCTGGAAGAAGGAGATATAAGAGACAACGTGGAGTTGGTGAATCATTTCCAACAAGAAAAAATAAGTGTTCCGTATGTAGGGACTTTGGTAACAAAAGAACTACATGCCCAAATTGAAATCCTCAATAAGTGTTGTTGAATTTTAATGAATGTTCATTTTTATTTGAGGATGATGTTCCCTATCTTCTTATCTTAATTTGAATCAACTTATGTTATGTTATTTATATAAAATGTGTGATTTATTTAATTGTGTGTTCTACTTACAACAGAATATTGCATATGTTCCAACATATGTCAATTATGTGTTAGATTTTACAACAGAATATTGCATATGTTCTAACATATGTCAATTATGTGTTACATGTACTACAAAATAACGCATATGTTCCAACATATATTAATTATGTGTTAGATCTTACAACATAATATTGTATATGCACCAATATATGTCAATTATGTGTTACAAGTATCATAGAAAACGCATTTGTTCCAATATATTTCTAATAAATAATTATGTGTAAGGTGTGTGAACCATCAATTAATCATTACTATCATTGGAACAACTTTCACGAAAAAAATTAATTACAACTCTTCATATTTTACCCTTTTTTAAAAATATAAAAAAGTACTTTCAGTTGAAAAGTCAAAAGTTGTGCCTCTTCTCTTCTCTTCTGTTAGTCTTCGAAAGTTGCAACTTTTCACACATTTCCTGACATTATATAAGAACAAAACAACATAAGGTCCTTTCATTTAATTTTCTCTAAGATGGGAAGGAAGAATAAGAAATCTTCAAAAATGCTATGAGTAAAAAAAACTACATTGAATCTCTTCCGATAGAACTACTAATTGATATCGTTGAAAGGATTGCTTCCCACTCTCTCAAAGATTTAATGAGGGTTAAATTAAGGTATGTATGTATTAATCAATTTTCGCTCTTTAATTTGATTTTCTAACCATTTGATTTGATTTCTCAGTTTCAGGGTCTTCAATCAAAAGTTAAAATGTTGCCGTTGTAATTTGTCTCTCTTATTAGATGATGTTTGAATATTTGTGTTGAGAATTCGAATTTGTTTCATTGTCAACACATGATTTATGGTATAATAATATCCAAATAGGTAACTGAAGATGGTGTTTAATTTCTAGTTTGATATATTTGAAATGTATTTTGCGACTAATATTGGATTCTATTGGTGCATAAAAGAGGTGATGGCTACACGTTTGTAGATAAAAGTAAACCGTGTGGTACCATACAGACGTGAGGATATGATAATTATTGTAGGAAGTTGCAGCATTAACAGTATTATCTCCGTTCACTTATGATATATTTTTTCAGCATATTAATATGTAAAAAAATGGAATTTATAGTACTTTTTGTATAATTTTTGAATATTTAAATTTTTTATTTAAAATATCAAATTAATATAATTTAATTTAACTTTAAAAATTAATCAAATTAACTTTCGAAAATCGCAACATGACAATTGAAAATGAATAAAGGGAGTATAAAAATTTGTTTGTCTTTTTGTTGTTGACTTGAGATTGGTCTTTGTTTAATAAGTTTTTATATATGTACTAGATATTAGGTTTCCGCGCCAGTGTGGGCCCAATATATATTATTTCCTCCGTCTCATTTTATGTGAGGTAGTTTGATTCGCCACAGAGTTTAAGAAATAAATGAAAACTTTGAAAACTTGTGGTCCAAAATGAATTATATAAATTTGTATGACTGTAAATTATTTTATTAAGGGTAAAATAAATATTTTATAGTGAAATTGTTACTTAATATAGAAATGTGACATTATTTTGGGACTGACTAAAAAGGAAAGTAAGTCACATAAATTGGGAGTAGTTCTTTGTTCAATTTATGTGACACCGATGAAATTTGGAGAGTTATATAATTTTTTGTATGTGATTTTGTTAAATATATTTTGAAGTTGCTAATTTATTGTGATTTGTAACACTTCTTATATCAATTTCAAATAATATATATTACTCTTTCTGTTCCATTTTATGCGATGTAGATACTTTTACAAAAGTCAACTAAATTTCTTATATGATTCTTAAATATTTTTAGTTGTTATTTTACTTAAATTTACAGTACTTTTAATGTTATTTTGAAACAAACTTCTTTTGTTTCAATATGGAATTAAAGAGTCAATAAAATTTGTTTTATGATTTTTAATTATGTTATTTTTAATATCTTATATTATTACATTGTGATTTTAAGTACTTTTTATGTTATTACATTATGATTTTAAGTACTTTTTATGTAATTTTTAAATATAGAACAAATTAAAAGAAAAACAAGGAATGTGACATTATTTTGGGACTGACTAAAAAGGAAATAGAACGACCCATTTGTGTGGGTTTCTTAAAGTGATCCCACATCCAAAGTGGGACCATGGACAAAGTCCAATGTACATATCTTAGGTTAATTTATATACAATCAATGAGTATTTATTAATTAGCAAAATTGTAGTTGTAGGGGACTACAAATGCCCAATGTATTCAATTATTCCATCTCTTTCTCCTTTTTAACTTAATTGTGTGAATGTTTTTAATTTATTATCATCAAATTATAAATAATATTCTTTTAGAATTTTATATCAAGTTAAAATCAGATAAATATATTAATATGGATATTGCAGTAAAGTAATGAAAGAGGACAAAGAGGAATGAGTGAATGGGGACATCATAATATGATGTTTTTGATGTATTTTGTAGGGTTAGAATAATATGTGGGACCCATTGGGTGTATTTGAGTTTGTAATAATGAAAAGGAAAGCCACGTGGACGGTTATGATTAGGTAATTAGGATGGATCTATTAATGAGGACTTTCCTCTTGTGTGTGAATGTTTTTTTGGTCAATTTGAGGGAAGCACACGTGTCGATGCAGAGGCGTGTGCTATTCCCTCTTCTTATATAGTAAAGTAATATTCCATCTCTTTCTCCTTTTTGACTTAATTGTGTGTATGTTTTTAATTTATTATCATCAAATTTTATAAATAATATTCTTTTAGAATTTTATATCAAGTTAAAATCAGATAAATATATTAATACGGATATTGTAGTAAAGTAATGAAAGAGGACAAAGAGGAATGAGTGAATGGGGACATTATAATATGATGTTTTTGATGTATTTTGTAGGGTTAGAATACTATGTGGGACCCATTGGGTGTATTTGAGTTTGTAATAATGAAAAGGAAAGCCACGTGGACGGTTATGATTAGGTATTAGGATGGATCTATTAATGAGGACTTTCCTCTTGTGTGTGAATGTTTTTTTTGGTCAATTTGAGGGAAGCACACGTGTCGATGCAGAGGTGTGTGCTATTCCCTCTTCTTATATAGTAAAGTAATATTCCATCTCTATCTCCTTTTTGACTTAATTGTGTGAATGTTTTTAATTTATTATCATCAAATTTTATAAATAATATTCTTTTAGAATTTTATATCAAGTTAAAATCAGATAAATATATTAATACGTATATTGTAGTAAAGTAATGAAAGAGGACAAAGAGGAATGAGTGAATAGGGACATTATAATATGATGTTTTTGATGTATTTTGTAGGGTTAGAATAATATGTGGAACCCATTGGGTGTATTTGAGTTTGTAATAATGAAAAGGAAAGGCACGTGGACGGTTATGATTAGGTAATTAGGATGGATCTATTAATGAGGACTTTCCTCTTGTGTGTGAATGTTTTTTTGGTCAATTTGAGGGAAGCACACATGTCGATGCAAAGGCGTGTGCTATTCCCTCTTCTAATATAATAAAATAAAATGTATATTGTTTTGGATTCCAGCTTGGCTTATATTTATGATGACTATGACTTATCATGGGAATGAAAAACGATTGACATAATCATGTAATGAAGTATTGGACACCACACACACAAAAAAAAAAAAAAGCAAAAGAACGGCCAATCTTTGCGGGCGCACCAGATGTGATTGTTTTTCCTTAATCAAAAAATCTTGAATTCGAGATCTTAAAAAAATTCCTAATTAAAAGCATTTTGCTTTAAATGAAGCCTATATGAAGCAAATTCAAAAATAATTAGGCTCCAACCAGCTAAGGTTAAAAGTGAGCACAATGATTGTTGAGTTGGTTTGTAATTTTTGGGGGTTTTAAATGATAGAATACTTATATAAAGAATAATTTCATGATTGTTTATTTATCCTAACAATAAATACAAGATTTTGTGTGAATTATTTAGATTATTGTTGCTATATTATATTTAGTGGCAATAATAAATATTCTATATAAACATAGCTAAAAACTTAAGCGATTTTGGATATAATAATCAGTACTCTATATAAATGTAGCTAAAGATTTTAGCGATTCTGGGTATAATAACATTAACTCAATTGCTTCTAAAGAAAAAATCTATTGCCACTAATTTTTGTTGTTGTAGGGGTCGTTTGGTAGAGTACATTCGAATAATTTAAAATATGGAGTATCAGTTGTATTTAGTAATGGTTGCATTAATAAAATGTTGGTAGTTATACTGACATTATATAGTAAACAATACTTATTTTATTTGATGTATTAGAAACAACAAACCTTTCATAACTTTTATTAAAAAAATTATTTACAAAAATACCCTCCACACTCTTAAGCTTTGGAAAACGAAAAATGTATTAAGAGGGATTTGAGGAATAGTTATGTCATTAATCAATCTAATGCATGTGTTGAACCCTTTGTATTATTAATACATGAAAATTCATGATATTAATAATATACTCTTCAATACATAATAGAGTATATAACCAATGAAAATTCATGATATTAGTAATATACGCTTCAATACACAATAGAGTATATAACCAATGAAAATTCATGCATGCATTATTTTTTCTAACACTACAAAGTATTAGATTCAAGCTTGGATAATAGTTGTAATACACTTATCAAAGAAGTAAGAAAAACGAAGATTGGATTATTATCATGCATGAAATGAAGAGGCTACTAAAGGATCATCCCTGATACACATTCCGAGGGAGGCTAATGCAGTAGCAGACTTACTAATAAAATACGGAAGAAGAATGAAAGACCCATATATGATCAAGAGTCAAACTTTGATTTTTGAAGCATCTCCGTCACTAGTAATAGATGCATTAGAAAGAGATGCGACTGGAACTATATCTCATATACTAGTTCCACTTTTGAATGGTTGAACATATTTAACTAAATAAAATCCTTCTTTTAACAACAAACTAAAACTATAGAAACAAACTAGCTTATGGATAAAAAAAAATAAAAATGAACATCTAAATTACTATATTTTAACCTGATATAACTGAAGATTGGTCTCTCTGGGACATTTATGAACTTGACAAGCCAACCAATTGGCCAAGATACAGCTGCAAATCCAATGCAAATACCCCATTGTCCCCAATTCAACCTCTCTGTATTTGCAAACTTTTTTAGAAACTCCACCATCACCACTTGGAGAACCAATGTTAATCCGATGATTGCCATGAACAACTTGTTCTTTTGTATTCCCTCAAAGACATTCTTCTTCTCCAGGTTTCGCGTGTTGAATTCATTGAACACTTGGCAAAGAACAAACGTGTTGAAAAACAATGTATCGTTTACACTCTTGTTGACACCAAAGATTGATTCTCCTTTGTATAGTAAGGTCAATAAAACAGCAATCTGGTATGAAGCCTGAGCCATTAGATTCCTCCACATAATATTTGTGATAAGTGGTGCTGTCCTACCAACTGGTTTCTTCTTCATGACTTCCTCGGTTGGCTTCTCTGTCGCAAGTGCTAATGCCCCTAATGTGTCCATGATCAAATTTACCCATAGCAACTGTACTGATGTTAGTGGTTCCTCACCATACGAAACAGAAGCTACAAAATTGATCACGAGCGCAGCCACATTTGCTGTGAGCTGAAATTGGATAAATTTCTGGATGTTGTTATAGACACATCTTCCCCATTTCAGAACTGTGGCAACTGAAGCAAAGTTATCATCCAAGATGACAATATCAGAACTCTCTTTAGCTACTTCAGTGCCCTGAATCCCCATAGAAAGTCCTATATCTGCTTCCTTTAAAGCTGGTGCATCGTTTGCTCCATCACCTGTGACCGCAACCACATGACCTTTCTTTCTCAAGCACTGCACCATTAGAAGTTTGTCAAAAGGGGATGATCTTGCCATAACGCTTATCATCTCCACTCTCTCCATCCGTTCTTCATCTGTGAGGCTGCGAAATTCTACACCTTCTATGACTGCTCCTTCATCTACTTCCTGATTAGGATGAAGAATCCCACATTCTGTTGCTATGGCTTTTGCAGTGAAAACATTGTCTCCAGTGATCATCTTGATGTTCACACCAGCATTTTGGCAATCTTCCACAGCTTTCTTCATGCCTGGTCGACATGGATCTTTTAGGCCAACAAAGCCCAAAAGAATGAAGGAGTTGTCTGGAACATTTCCATGCATATGTTCACGATCCTCCTGCTCAGCTTTTGGCACTTGCTTGTGCGCGAATGCAATGCATCGGAGGCTGCTGGCAGCCATTCCTTCAATTATCCTGTCACATTCTTCCTTATCTGATTGCTCGAAAGGTTTTACGTTCCCTTCTAGATCATAATAATGGGAGCACATTCTTGAAATCATTTCAGCAGCACCTTTCCAATGTGCATGAAATGTGCCATCAGTGATGTTCTTGATCAGGACACCACTCTTCTTTTTATCCGAATTGAAAGCTTCCACATGTAGAATGTTGAAATTTCTTTTGATTTGATCCATATCCATGTTCAGTTCCATAACAGCCCATGAAAGAATAGCTTTTTCAGTAGGGCTGCCTGAGAACTCAAAGCTGGAACATGGATCGGAGGACTTGAAAACACTGCCTGTAGTGTTTAATCCAACACCTTGATGTAATAATTCAAGAACTTTTGCTGAAATTGATGTATGACTTTCCGCCTTCATGTGGTCTTTGCCTAAGAAAAACTTTGTCACGGTCATCTTATTTAATGTTAGAGTACCTGTTTTATCAGTACAGATGGTGGTGACAGAGCCCATAATCTCACAAGCGGAGAGCTTCCTCACCATTGCCTGATCAGCCATCATTCTCTTCATGGAATAGGTCAGAGTAAGTGTAACAGCTAAAGGCAAGCCTTCAGGAATTGCGGCAACAATAATGGTAACAGCAGAAGCAAAAATTCCCACCACAGCATTGATCACATCATTGGATGATGTCTTGATCCCGTTGAATTCTCTGAACCCATTCTCATCTACTGTGCTCCCAGTAAAGTATTGTACCAATTGGACAATGAGAACCAAGAAGGCAACTAACAAACCAACTTTATCAATCAATGAAGTGAGCATGTCGAGTCGTTCTTGGAGAGGCGTGTGCTCGTTAGAGTCACTGCATATTTCACTCATCATTTCACCCCAGGTCGTGTTCATGTCAACTGATGTCACAAGCATCATTCCATAGCCATCAACAACCTTCGTGCCAGATATCAAGAATGGATTTTGGCTGATATTAATCTCTACATGATCACTTTCTCCTGTCATGCTAGATTCATCCACTTGTAAAGAATGACCTTGTACCAAAATCCCATCAGCAGGGACTTGATCTCCAATCTTCAAGCAAATGACATCTCCAACCACAATTTCAAATATTGATATCTGTTGGCGCCTCCCCTTTCTAACAGCTTCTACTGGAATATTTTTGCTCACTTTAGAAAGCTTATCAAACTGTCTGTTTTGTCTAAACTTACTAATAGACGAAACAGCGATGACAAGAAACCCTGCGACATAAATACTCCCTCCATCATACCATCCTTCTTTCGGTCCATGCTCCATAATTCCAAGTACAAGAGACAGAGCACCCCAGAGCAAAAGTTTAATGTTGGTGGGATCTTTTAATGATTCCCAAAGAAAGATGAAGAAACTCTTAGCAGGTGGCTTACGATACATGTTTCTTCCAAACACCTCATGTCTACGTGCAACATCTTCTGGATCTCCGCTTACACCATCAGTTGTATCAGTTTTGAGAGAATCAGCAACACCTTGTACACCTCCAAGGTTAGCAAGTTCGTCAATGTTTTTATCTTTGACAAGCTTAGCTAGACTTGACTGATCAATGCCTGAGAAAAAAGGGTGGTCTTCAACTACATCAATTGCGATTGTATCAGTCGATACACCAAGTACTTTTCTTGGATTATAGGCAGGTCCATGTAGTGCTTTAGTGCTGGTATTAATTTTAAAAGCTCTGGAACAAAAGATAGTAGCAAAAGCTACATGCCATCTTTTTTGGCTTGAGAAATCAACTTCAGATGACAAATCAAGTGTTATGTTCATGCAGAGGTAATGTAAGTTTGCTTGAAACATCATGTTCAAGTCTTTCTTTGACTATGGATGAACAAATTTGTTCCATGGAAGTTCCTTTTATAGTGGTAGCAAAATTTGCCTAGACTGCTAGGAGTACACCGACAGTTATTGACTTTATGTATGTTTCCATTTAATTTCCAAGCATTTCCAACTCCCTCCTTCCACACAGACTATTAGGGAGTGCAGAGATGATATTCTTGGAAGTTGCTCTCAACACGCCCCTTCACGTGCAGCTCAAACCTTTGCCTGTTTGATATCATATTGAAGTATGTGACTATTTTCTCATCTAAAACTGTTAGAAAGGGCACAGTTTTATTAGTTAATTATATTTATATTCTCAATAGCAATAACAGACTATAATATCATGCTTATCTTTTTGTTCTTGACTTGAGCGTGGTCTTTGTTTAAAGCTTATAAGAATATTCAATTCGTCCCAAAATAAGTGGAGCTTTAGTTCATTTCATGTCCATTAAGAAAAATAATACTCCAATATAAGATACAGTATACTAAGGTATTCATATTATTAGAGATAAGTGTCAAAAACACACTTCTCTCTTTCATATCTAAACTATCACTTATTAATTTGAGAAACACACCTCTCGCTTTTATATCACTATCATCATAGTGTGTGTAATACACTCTCTCCTTTATTTTAAAAAATCTCACATCACACTCCACATGGACAAAATATTCAACCTTAACATTAGATGTGTTTTTGACATTTATCTCTATTTATTAAATGTTTGTTCAGAATTGAACACTACTAAGAAGAAATGGTAAGAGTATAATTCAAAACAATTACTCTCATTATTGTCATAGTTCCATTGTCTAGAAAATTTGCATGGAGTTAGAAGTTTCTGATAATTGATACTTTCTTTGTCTCAATTTCTGATATGGAGTCTTTGTTTAAGCTAATTAGGGGTCATTTTTCTTCAAAATTAGGTTAATTATCTTGAAAATATATAATAACTACGCACTTCGATGTCAAAAAAGAAATAAGGTTTGAAAAAGGTGGGGGTGTACGAAATATTTTATCCTTATCTTATGTATAAGATAGAGTCCATAACGAAGTTTCCAGTAATTTACTATAATACGTGTTGAATGTCGTCAACAAACTCTACATTAGTTGACTGTATAATACTTATGCAACAAGTTTTGAAGCCATAGTTAATTACAACATGCATATATATATATATATATATATATATATATATATATATATATATATATATAAAAATTCTAGGAAAAGGATATATGGATTGATCTCAATCCAAAGACAGGTGTATATAATTTTTTTATATATATATTATTAGTATAATTTAACATGAACTACGAAATTGCTTTCTCCTTATGAATTGTTTACTTAATTACCTTTAAATTGAAATTGTTTAATAGTGACAATACACAAGTTAAATCGAAAACTTTCAAGCTTTCACTTGCCCCAGTTAATACTTTTGACTCTTCGATATATATATATGGTAAAATTAGTCCATAAAAATAAACATCTAATACATTCAAGTTTGAGATTTATTTGCTTAAGCCATCAAAAATTAGACTGATATGTAACATAAAATTGATCAATGAGAAATCTTATTAAAATATTTTAAATTTGATTATGTGTAACATAATCATAATAAAGGAAAATAATAATATTTTTACACTCTGTTTGGATCATTGTTACCCATTATTTCATAATGTATTGAATTGTATAGTAGATACAATGTTTGGCTAGACTGTTGTTTGTTGCTGTTTAATAACATGATTTTTATTGTTTGGCTAGATTGTGTTGTTTGTTATTGTTTAATAACATTTTTATTGTTTGGTTTGATTGTATCGTACTGTATTGTAATTTATAAATTTACTAAAATGTCCTTAATTATTCTAAATACTAAATTTATCAATAATTACTAATAAAATAACAATACAACCATGCATATTTTTTATGTCATATGAAAATAACATAAAATAATATTATCAATTATAATTATATTATCAAACAATATTATCACGTTTGTATCTAGATTGATTTAATTAAGAGATTATAAAATCAAAATTTTATATATTAATTCTAAAAATTATCATGTACCGCGCATTAATCAAGAAAATTTGAAAAAGACGAGAGAGAGTTGCTCGGATGGTAAGCACCCCTCACTTCCAACCCAAAGGTTGCGAGTTCGAGTCACCAAGGGAGCAAAAGGGGTGGGAGCTCCTAGGGATGGTAAAAAAATAAAAAATAAAAATTGAAAAATGATGAAAAGGTAAGAAAATATTGCTTTGTATGAACTAACTAATTAATATATTTATTCGTTACCAATTGTGAACTCTAAATGGTTAACTATAAATTTTAATTTATACTTTTGTATTTGTATAATTTAGAAATCTACAAAAGAAAAAAACATATAAATCAATATGTTGAAAGAGACAAAAGTATGAAAAAAGGAAGAACGTATGCTTAAAAAAAAGAAGAAAGAGGAAGGACAAACAACCAAACCTAGAAAGAACAAAGCAATGCACTAATTGTTGGGTAGGAGGTTTGACTGAGATTAAATAATGTAGGGTAATGGTAGAATAACATTATGAAATACTTAATAAATAAGGATATAATTGGAAAATGAAATTAAGTAACAATAGGAACACACCAAATCATTGTTTAATTCCATAAAATGGAGGTTTTCATTGTTACGTAACAATGAAATTTAACAATTCAATACATTTTAAGTAACATTCAAAACAAACATTGTATGTATGATAACAATACAATACAATAGGTTATAATGATCCAAACATAGTGTTATTAGGTATGTATGTGTGATAACAATACAATACAACGGATTATAATGATCTAAACAGAGTGTAATTAGGTATTAAGAAAATATAAAATAATAATAAAGCAATTAAAACTTTGCAAGAATTGCGCCAGTTAAGTTACGACACACATTTTAGCCCATTGCAAATGCCAGTCTAGTACTTCAAAAATCTTTGAACATATTGTATATATGTTGACAATCATGAACAAAGTACATTATGATAAATAATGGAATGTAACATAAAGCAATTAATCAAACAGATACTAACTAGCTTATGAAAAAAACATAGATTACACCTAAATCTACTCATTTAAACAAGGCTTTCAAGTAATTCAACCTTACTTGAAGAATCCCACATTCTGTTGCTATATAATTTGAGTCTATGGAAAAAATTCTTGAATTTTGATTGGTTGGGGAGATGGTGTCGATAAGAACTCAAAAGATTATGTATTGATTATTTTCTTTTTTCATCTATATTGTTATGATTAAAACCTTAAGAATGGTGTATTTATTGTACTTTCTCCATTTTAATGTGTTCTCTCTATTGCACTTCTTTTAATTTATTTTACTATGAATTTTTAATTACCATAAGTTTGTGTTTTAAACATTAAAATACAGTTCCCAGCCATTTGATATTTACTGTCACACAGTTACGTTTTATTGCTATTACACGCATGTTTTTTAAAAAATATTAATCGAATTTTTTTTTGCATGAGACACACATATAACATACGTGGTCAAAAACTTTAGGCCTTTTTAAAATATATTATTTTATTGAAATAGTGATTTTTTCTTATTGACCCAAGTCTAAATTTTAAAAAATATATTATTTTATAGAGATTATTAATTAATCAAATATTAATCTAGTAAAATTTTAGGGTATATCAAAACTACGTAACCTGCATTTCATAATTAATACTACCCCACACGATCATATTGTCGTCTGTCGACATGACCAATTTGTAATAATTAAGAAATCATTACATGCTAATCTGCTATAATATCTGCTAAGATTTTTTTGACCGTATAAAAGATATTTTACACTGCTAACGTATATATTAGTTAAACTCTAACTATATAGTTGTGTAAATGTCACGCCCTAAGTCTACACCCTGGGCGGGACCGGCACTCGGAGACCATTTCTGGCCCCAAGCGAACCTTTGGCCTGGCTTTCTTAACTCAGCGGAAACCTAACTCAACAGAATAACTCAATGCAAATGCAAGATTACAAAACAACTTAACTTATAAAATATGGCCACAAAGGCAACTCAAATCTCAAAATAGGATATTTATATATATACATAGATGAGAGACTCAAAACTAACTGACTGACTGTCTATGAAGCCTCTATAACACTGAGTTGGATGTTGGGATAGACCCCGCAACATCCTAACAAAACAAAACTTAAGAACATAAAATAACCGAGTCCTTCGGAAAGCAAGGAGGCTCACCACTGACTCTGGAGTGTTCAACTGGATCAACGGCGTGCTGAATGCTGATCCTGGGTACATGCGTCTGCATCATAAAATGATGCAGGCCAACTGGCATCAGTACATGGAATGTATGAGTATGCGAGTTGGAAAGCTAAACAACAACTTAAGCTTGAAAGGGATACAAATGAGAACTTACCTTGGCTCTGTTCGACTCATGAATAACTGAACTCAATATAAAGCAATGAGACACATGCAATATATATAAAGCTTGTAAAACTATTTAAAACATGACGTCAAAAATCATATTTATAATATCATGAAAATACCATGCTTCCTCTCAAAGTCTACTTGTGCAATGCATGAATGAAGTCTCATACCCCCATCCATACTAAGCAGAACCCCTCGAGCAACCATGTAATTTCTACTGTGGGAGTTCTCTAACCGACAACCACCACTATGAATCTAAGTGGTGACACAACGTCTTGTCCACGCTGCCAGAACTGTCCTATACTTTGCCGTCATATAGAACACTATTGCTTAGTGGATCCGCTAGCTTAACTTTTGTGATCATCTAAAAAGTATGACCCGAGAAATCCCATGTTTGGCTACATGGTTCTTATGAGAGTTGAGTTAATATGAACTCGTGTCCCCAATTCGGTGCTCAAGACTACTCCCAAAAATATACTTTAGATCTTAAGTGTTTTAAACACATCTTTCTTTAGTTGAGATAATTACTCAAAACATAGCTCAAAGGCTCTTGAAAACTCTTTCTAAAAAAACATCTCAAAATCATATTTTTAATATGATCATTGATGACTCGGGATATTCATACTGCTTAAACATTGATGGTATATCTAGAGACCATACTGTTTAAACATTGATGACATACTCGATTTGTCATACTAATCATATTTTAGAAACTCTTTTGCAAAACTCATCTTTTCTTTTAAAAGAGATAGTGCTCAAACTGTTCAAAACTCTTTTGGAAATCTCAGTTTCCTCTCATCCTTAAATGTGAAAACATTTATAAACTTCTTCGGGAAATACTTAGTTCCCTAATAACTTTTGAGAAATGAACTCAACTCTTGACTTAACTGAAAACTCTTGACTTGACTTGAAACTCTATACTCTTAACTTAACTTGAAACTCTTTGCTCTTTACTTAACTTGAAACTCTATGCTCTTTACTCAACTTGAAACTCTATGCTCTTTACTCAACTTGAAACTTGAGCCCTAAAAATGAAGTTAAAACGTTCAATGAAGACTCTTGAAAACTTTGAAGACTTACTCCTTAACTTCTAAGCTTGGCTCTAACTTTACCTGACTTCTAACTTCACTTGACTTGGAAACTAACTTTCCTTGAATTGGAATTATGAATTCAAGGTGTAATGATTTGGGTTTGGAAGGACCCCATGATGTTTAGGAATAATTTAGGACAACTAAACTTAAGAAGAAATACAAAATTAAATTCTGAAAACAGTGGAGTCTGCGTCCTGTCCGCGACGCGGAGCAGATTTTGTTCACAGAGGGAACAAGTCTGCGACGCAGACTTGTTCCATGCAAGTTGCTCGACTTTTCTCCTTCATGTTGCCAACTCTAAACCCTCTTAACTTCAAAGGTTCCAGCAGCAAACACTTGGGATCATAAACCCCTCAACATACAGTTGATTTCAACTCAAAAACACAACTGGAAACATGTACTAAACCAGCAAGAAACTTCAGCAACACAACCACAAGAATTCAACAATTACAACCCAACAAGTTCAACAACACAACCAATCTTTTCTCGGAAATAAAACGAATTTGGCGTGTGGGGGAAAGAACCAACCCAAAACTATGAACTCACATACCTTAATAGGGATCACCCCCGACGAAATCCACGACGATCTCCACGAACCTTGCTTCTTCTTCTCCTTCTCCTCTTCTTCTCCTCCTCTCTCAAAACCCTAACTCTCACTTTTAAAAAGGGAAAACTGATCTAAAAATCAGCTTAGACCCTTTAAATAACCAAAAGAATTGGTTAGGTAAAAGACCAAAATACCCTTAAAACTTCCGGACGGACTGCCCTGTGCGGCTGTGCCAACAGCCCAACTTCCAAAGGGCATAACTCACTCATACGAACTCAAAATCGAGCAAACTCAGCGGCGTTGGAAAGATCATTCCAAGGGCTTTCCAGAAATAACTGGAAATTCGCCTAAATCATTCTGATCTAGGAGTTACGACTGCTCAAAGTTGACCAAAAACTCACCCTTTTTCCATACTTAGCCAAATTTTCCAGATTTTTGAATTCTTTCCAAAAATGACTATTTCCAATTCAACTCTTCTTGGAACTCAATGTGCTACATCTAGGGACCTTAACTTAACACTCAAGAAATTTTTATTCCTCGATAAAATCTCACTCCAAATGAAGGACGGCTCGAGTCTTAGTTCGAAAAATTCTCTGGGGTGTTACAGTAAAGTTCCCCAATTATTACATACCATGGTTACGGGTCGATTTAGGTAGGTTATTGATTAAAATTAAACCAATTTAATTGGTTTTAAAATTATCAAAATCAAATCAAACTAAGTATAATCACGTTTGGTTATTATCGGTATCGTTTCGATATGATTTGGTTATTTGGTTATTAACCATACATAAAAATAAAAGAAAAAATTCATTCAGAACATGAAAAAAGTGACAACAATTCATTAAAAACGAAAAATAGTTAGAATAACTAACATTACAAAACTTCCGATCATTGAATTTATTATGAATAAAACTTCAAAACTCACTATTTTGGCCTAGAGGGAAGGAACAGTCAGTTCCATAAATTAAGAATTGAGACACCCATATACATGAAACCAATAAGATAAATGTTCTCACCTTGGGCACTTATGCTTTCATAGGTAAATTATAAATAAATTTTGATGAAAAAATATATAAGATTTTTAAAATTGTTTATTAAAATAATATATTATGTATTTATCTATATCTATATTACCTTAAAAGCATGAACTTCTAACTTAAATATTAAATTACTATATTATCCCTAACTTAGGTTGTGACTTTTTTGATGAGTTATGACTTTTCCGATAAGTTGTGACTTTTTTCAAAGGGTTGTGATTTTTCGATGAGTTGTGACTTTTCCAAAGAGTTGTGACTTTCTCAATAAGTTGTGACTTTTCCGAAGAGTTGCGACTTTTCCAAAGAGTTGTGACTTTTCCAAAGAGTTGTGACATTTTCAATAAGTTGTGACTATTCGAAAGTGTTGTGACTTCTCGGAAAGGTCATGATCTTTCAGATAAGACACAAAAAACATTTATTCATACTACCCTTTGTTGAGTATAAATAGAGGGACTTCCTCTCATTTTCCAACCACAATTTTTTCTAATCTTCTACTTTTCTTCTTCTTGCATTTTAAAATTTCTTGTGTAATTTATTATAGTTAGAGTGTGTTAAAGTTTAGCAGAACATGAGGTACCACTATTCTGATGAAGTAAGTCGTTCTATCCTAAAAGGGTATATTCCATAACCTCGAGTACTTGAGGAAAATAATATAATTTTGATGATATAATAATTATTTTTTTGCTTAATATACACATTAGTATGTAATGTTCCAATATATGAAGTTAACATGATGTAGTCTGAAGTCATTTGTTTTTGTTAACAATTTCT
>NW_026025101.1:0-423 GCF_019186545.1 Solanum stenotomum
AAGCAGATAGGACAAAGGCCTTCTCTTTGGAACGGAAAGGGAATCACCTTTTTGGTAATTACCCACCTAATAACGCTGCAGGGATACTGCACACTCTTTTAAATACAAAGCAGTGAACAGAAAACCTGATTTCCGTTTCAAGGTCACTACCTTTCTAACAAAGTCACAGCCCGCAAGGGCGATCTCTTTGGTCATGGAAGCAGTGGCGATTAAAGGAACTCGAAAGAGGAGACCCTTTAGAGTCTCAAACATATTTACTTAATATATTTTTCAGAGATATTAATAAATTGAAGTATAATATGAAAGAAAATATCATCTTTTGTTTATTTATAAAAATTGACAAATAAAAAAATTAAATTAAAAAATATTTAACAAGTATAAGAAGAGAGAAAATATAAACACTCAATAACCAAGGTGCCACGC
>NW_026025102.1:0-981 GCF_019186545.1 Solanum stenotomum
GCAAATCAGGATTTCACCACTTAAAGTTTGAAGAAGAATCTAAAAAACTTACAGCATTTACAGTACCACAAGGATCTTATGAATGAAATGTATTATCATTTGGATATAAAAGTGCACCAGGTAGATATCAACTCTTTATGGACAACTATTTTAAACAACTAGAATATTGTGTAGTATATATTGATGATATATTACTATATTTCAAAACACAAGATGAACATATAAGATTATTAGAAAAATTTATACATATTATAGAATATTCAGGCATAAGTCTAATAAAAAAGAAAGCAGACATAATGAAAAAGTGAATAGAATTTTTAGGAATACAAATAGATAAAAATGGAATAAAAATGCAAACACATATGGTACAAAAAAATAATTAACTCAAATGAACAACTAGATACAAAAAAGAAATTACAATCATTTCTAGGACTAGTAAATCAAGTAAGAGAATACATAACAAAATTAGCAGAGAATTTAAAACTATTACAACATAAATTAAAGAAAGATGTAGAATACCAGTTTGATAAAAAAGACCAAACACAAATAAAAAAAATTAAACTATTATGTAAGAACCTACCTAAACTATATTTTCCGGATGAAAAAAAAATTACTTATATAGTAGAATCAGACGCCAGTGAAAAAAGTTATGGAGGAGTCTTAAAATATAGGTATGAAGAAGAAAAAATAGAACATCATTGCAGATATTATTCAGGAACATTTACTAATACGGAAATAAAATAGAAAATAAATAGGAAAGAATTATATTCAGTGTATAAATGTCTACTATCATTTGAACCATATATTGTATATAACAAATTTATTATAAGGATAGATAACACACAAGTAAAATGGTGGCTAACAAGAAAAATACAGGATTCAGTAACTACAAAAGAAATGAGAAGATTGAAATTAAATATATTAAATTTTACATTTACTATTGAAGTAATAAAAATGTTATTGCAGATTACTTATCAAGAC
>NW_026025103.1:0-396 GCF_019186545.1 Solanum stenotomum
TTAATAGCCTTTTAATTAACCTACATACTACTAAAAAACTGCCAAAAAGCGATGGACAAAGGCGAGGGATTGCGTCGCTTTTGGCAGAAAAAGCGACGCAGTCAATCTCGTCGTTTTTTGTCTCAACGCTTTTCCAAAAGCAACGGACTGCGTCACATTTTTTTAAAAAAATATATATTTTTTTAATAATGCCGCGCTGTCCGTCACTTTTTAAAATTTTACTTTTTTTTAATTTATAAAAAGCGACGAAGTTCCGCTACTGCATGATACACCTGTAAGCATTCCACCTTGTGATAATCAAGCTCAATTCAAATGTTTATCAAAATAGTAAGAGTCATAATATTATGTAGAAATATTGAAAATTAGGCTAAATGAAAAGAGAATAGATTTGTGTTC
>NW_026025104.1:0-380 GCF_019186545.1 Solanum stenotomum
TTTTCAAGATCTACGCAACCAAACTACCTAAACGCGGTTTGGGAGTTCCAATTTTCCCAAAAACTCCTTTTACTGATTTTTACGCGCGTCGAAATATGACGAAAAAAATAAAAGGAAATTCAGACAAAGGCGATGGGTTCTTCATATAGGTATCGAAAAAATACGAGGCTTCAAAAAAAAGATTGCGTCAAACGGACGTTCGATCCGAAAGTTACAGCCATTTGAAATTCAGCATCTTAAAGGTGGAAGGTGGCTTTGAATTTAGGAAACTTCAAACGGCCATAACTCGGGCCTCGGTTGTCCGTTTCAGGCGATTTTTTTTTAAATCCGCGTATTTTTTCGAGTTCTACGCAACAAAACTGCGTAAAGGCGGTTTGCGC
>NW_026025105.1:0-297 GCF_019186545.1 Solanum stenotomum
ATATTTCCGCTCGCGCGTGAGAATCAGTCAAACGCGTTTCTGGTAAAATCGGCACGCGCAAACCGCCTTTAGGCAGTTTGGTTGCGTAGATCTCGGAAAAAAACGCGGATTCAAAAAATAAATCGCCTGAAACGGACACCCGAGGCCCGAGTTATGGCCGTTTGAAATTTCCTAAATTCAAAGCCACCTTCCACCTTTAAGATGCTGAATTTCAAACGGCCGTAACTTTCGGCTCGAACGTCCGTTTGACGCAATCTTTGTTTTGAAAGCTCGTATTTTTTCGTGATCTATATGAGG
>NW_026025106.1:0-297 GCF_019186545.1 Solanum stenotomum
AACATCAATTCAGATTATTAATGTCGTCGCCAAGAACTGTACTGGAAACTGACTTGTGTTTTTGTTTTGTCCAAGATACCCCTTCTCACCATTCTACATGTGCTTTTGAATTCTGCTTTTGCATTTCAGGATAATTAGGTAATGGGATATATCCAGACTCTATGGCATTGATATCTTCAATTAAGATATTATAGTGATCCTTAATATCATCAGTCGATTTCCCAGGAAGTGCTTTTGTCATTTCCTCCAATAGATTGTTGTTATCCTCCTTGGTCGCAAGAGTATTC
Organism: Solanum stenotomum; assembly: GCF_019186545.1. Classification (NCBI taxonomy): domain Eukaryota; kingdom Viridiplantae; phylum Streptophyta; class Magnoliopsida; order Solanales; family Solanaceae; genus Solanum; species Solanum stenotomum. The sequence goes on from NW_026025106.1 coordinate 288, forward strand.
CCAAAGATTT
>NW_026025107.1:0-441 GCF_019186545.1 Solanum stenotomum
AAGTGGCAAATCTATCAAGGCCCAAGGGGTGTCACGCCACCCATAGACTTCAATGAAAACACTATGTATATTACTATATATTAGAAGAGTCTAGGATTTACTACCATTGTTCCAATAAAATCATTACAAATGTCCAATACTTACTATATAAAATATATAAGTGGGCCCCACCACCTTCCACTTAAATACTACATATTATATATTATTAATTACTATACTATAAATCACTACTAATATCCAATATATTTATCAAACTATTTAAGTGGGCCCCACCACCTTCCACTTAAATACTACATATTATATATTAATTACTATACTATAAATGACTTAAATACTCCATATTATCTATTACAATAATTAACAATTATTTCACACTTCAAATTCTATCAATGCCATATAAATTAGGATAAAATCCTAAGATATAATATTTAAATATATTTA
>NW_026025108.1:0-210 GCF_019186545.1 Solanum stenotomum
TCTGAAACCCCTTCTCTAGAGTCGGTTCCAGTGGTTAATGAGTTCCCGGAAGTTTTTTGATGATTTGCCCGATATTCCTCCTGAGCGGGAAATAGATTTTTGTATTGACCTTCTTTTGAATACATAACCTATATCTATTCCTCCTTATAGAATAGATCCGGCAGAGTTAAACGAGTTGAAGGAGCAACTTAAGGATTTATTAGATAAGGG
>NW_026025109.1:0-210 GCF_019186545.1 Solanum stenotomum
ATGTCAAGGTTCTTAATCTTTTCCTTGATTAGACAATCTCTGGCATAATGACAAATCTTTCACATTTGTGACAAGTATCTGACTTGTTATAATTATGGCAGAAAGAAGAGCACCTCGTTTGGTAATAAATTACAAACCACTTAATAAAGCCTTAAGAGGGATCAGGTATCTCATCCCTAATTAGAAGGATTTATTAGACAGAGTTTATGA
>NW_026025110.1:0-367 GCF_019186545.1 Solanum stenotomum
ATGGGACCTAAACCATAAACCCTAACCCCTAAGCCCTAATCCTAAACCCTAACCCTAAAGCATCAACCACAAGACCTAAACCCCAAACCCTAAACCCTAAACCCTAAACCATAACCCTAAACCCTAACCCAAAATCATAACCCTTAAACCCTAACCCTAAATCCCTAAACCCTAACCTAAACTATAAATCCTAAACCTTAAATCCTAAACCCTAAACCCTAAATCCTAAATCCTAAACGTTAAACCCTAAACCATAAATCCTAAATCCTAAAAATGAAACCCAAAACACTAGACTCTATAACCTAAACCCTAAACTCTAAACCCAAAACCCTAAAGCAAAAACCTAAACCTTAAACCCTAAATCCTA